>NC_039367.1:134213376-134513376 GCF_003573695.1 Papaver somniferum | reverse complement strand
TTTTACAAAAAAGTGGCCATAAAAGGGACTTCCTCTCTTCAAGCCCTTCGGGCCTTCCGGTCGGTCGACCCATAAAAGAAATATGTATAACAACTGAAACCGGATACAATCATGCAAATATCATTTGGTACGCACCTTAAAGAAAAGGGTACATTAATTATATACCCCTAGTTTTCATACCCTACAAATATGCCCTTACTACATAATAAATATACCCCTCACCTTATCCACTTAAAGATAGATTACATTAATACCCTCTATTATATAATTTTTTTCTTATTTTATTACACAAACATGTTTCTTCATTTAAGGAAAAGCAAAATTCTCTCGTTCCACCACCTGTATACCACCGCCACCTCCAACTCCACCACCGCCACCAGTCCACCACCAATCCACCATCACCGCCACCAGGCTACCACCAATCCGCCGCCACAGTCCTCCACCGCCAATCCACCACCATCGCCACCACCAATCCACCACAACCACCACCGCCGACACCGCCACCAGCCACCACCAGTCCAATACCAATCCACCGCCACCAGTTCACCACCAATCCACCACAACCACCGTCACCACCACCACCACCATCCCACCACCAGTCCACCACAACCACCTCTACCATTTTAACACAACCAAATTCAACTCCACCGCCACCACGAGCAGCACCACCGCCGCCGCCGCCGCCGGAGGCGGTGTCAACAACCAAAGTTGATCGAAAAATCAGAAGTCAGAAAAATAATATGGTGTCAACAATTAAAGTTGATGCCCAAAATTAAAAATTCACAAAATGTTCTGATTACGTATGGTGTCAACAACCTAAGTTGATCCCAAAAAAATGGTATCAACAACCAAAGTTGACCCCATAAATCTAGTATCAACAACCCAAGTTGATACAAAAATTATAAATTTAAAGAATGTTCAAAGTTGATCCCTAGGTTGTTGACAACCAAAAATTATAAATTCAAAAATGGTATCAACAACCAAAGTTGACCCCATAAATCTAGTATCAACAACCAAAATTAATCTATAGATATGGCGTCAACAACCAAAATTGATCCGTAGATATGGCATCAACAACCAAAGTTGATCCGTAGATATTATGTCAACAACCAATGTTGATCACAAATTTGAAATATAATCTAATGAGTGAACCCTGCGTGAATCGAAAACGCGTCTCCTGACGTTGAGTCGGTATGCTACCATTGCACCACAAGTTCATCTAATATAGCTACTTCTAGAAAATGAAACCAGTACAATGATTCTACAAATTTTATTACCTATGCAGAGTCAATAAATTGCACCAAGCTCCAGCAATGCATAATACCCACGATCCAGGAACCACCTATTAAGAAACACAAAACTTAGTGAGTCTGAAAGATGATAAACAACGATTATGAACTAAACTAGGACAATTATGATCTAAATTTCCATATTACACTAAAAATAAATTACAATCTTCATGAATGTGACAAATCAAATCATCACATTTTTGGTTCCAAATTAAAACTATCCACATAAAGAAGTTCACATATTTGTTTTGGTTCAAACTGCAACTTGCCAAATACGGAAAAATGATTGAGATCAATATATCAATACACCAAGTGAATTTTGCATACAAAGTTCATATCACCTGAACAAACAAAATTGTTAAAACACGAGTTAACTATTCCGTTAAGTGGGACATACATGCACAATGCAGTTCATTGTTATTCAGTAAGAAAATGTCATAATCATTAAGTAGAGATACAAATAAACTGAACCTAATCCAAAAATCCAACTAAAGCTACAACACTATTATGGTCTGTAAAATACACCAATTAAGAGTTAGCCTAGCATTAGTGTCCATCAATAAACTCCATAGACACAATTTAGTACAAATGATATTGGTAACAAACATATATAAAAAGCAACAAAACTATAAAAAATTATGTATTTTACATAGGATAGCAGTAGGTTTATTGATGGGGGAGTGGTTAGCAATGGATTACAGTTCATTGTAGTAGGATTATGTAAATCAATTTGCCTATTATAATGAAAACATTTCCACATCATTTCCCTGAGATGCAATAACAAGACAACCATCAATGCAATAACACTAGGAACATTCACATAGTTTTGAGAAAATTAATTTCTAAACAATGAACATTTGAATTTAAGAAATGAATTCTTCCATTTCAATCAAGTAAAAATTTGATTATCAACGTTTCAATTAGGAATTATAAAGAATTGAGAAAATGAACAGATAGTTAACATTACAACAAAGTTATAAGTTATTATAATAAGAGAGAGCAAAGAGAGGTTTCAATGGAGCTTTTTGATATACCATACCTAGGAAATCGCCTCCACCACCATTATTTTAAATTATTCTTTATCGGAAGATATCACCACCATCACCATCTCCAAAGCAGATTTACGGGTACTGTATATTAAGATGGACTTAGTTCAAATAAATATGCGGTTAGAATAATTAATCGAGTTGCAAATCAAGAATTAAATAAAATTCACCTAAAAACCCTAGAAAATTTTTGGTTGATTTCTTTTTCAAAATTTTTATCTCTGAAGAGAGATTGAGACGAGATACTTATAGATCTATGCTTTAATCATGAATAAAGTTAGGAAAATCGATATGAAATCGACGAAATTAGGTTTCCAAAACCTTACAAATGTTCTCTGGAATCGTTTTTCAAACCGACAGATTGCTAATCACGTAGATCTGATAGTGGTGGCGGACATGACGGAGATGCTGGTACTGATTCTAGTAGAGACAATCGAGACGGATAGTGGTGGTGGGAGCGATGGAGATGATGGTGGTGGGAGTGATTAAAGTTTCCTGAGTACCAAGAAGAAAACAGAAGGAAAGTTAGATGGAATGTCAAATGAGGAATCGTACAAATAATACTCTTGATAAAAATTTCGATTCTGCCATTAGGGGTATTTATAAATTTCTTCAAGGCTATTTGTGAAGGCCCATCAGAAGGGAGGGTATTTATTCAATTCCCACTTAAAGAAATATGTATAATTTATGTTCTCAGATTAGTTTCTAAATGATCAATACTGTTATATAAATCACTGCTAATTTATACATTGTACATGATCGTTCCTAGATATCCTTTCTTCGGAACCCGATATTTCTGTCAAATGACTGCCAGTTTTAGAATCCTATTATTGGGGCTTGAAAAAGCTTGGTTTTCTTTTTGGGATACATGGGGTCATGAAATAGCAATAGTGAACACCCCAAATGCAAATATTTTAATCATGACTAATATGCCCCCCATTTGATTTGAAATAATAAACTTGATTAACATCACTAATCATGATTAGTGATTTAATTAAGACTAATTCATTTATTTAAGTTAAGTGATGAAGATGAAAATCAAAAAAAGAAAAAAAAATCTAAGGGAAGAAGAGGAGAAGAAGAAGAAGAAGAGAGAAATTTTTTTTGGTGAAAATGAGTGATTCAAACAAGATTTTTTGATGTAGGTGAATCTTCCTTTTCAAAATACGATAACATATTAATACCCATGAACAACGATCATTTCTTTGCTGATTTTTCTGAAAATCATGAATTTTTTTCTAAAACTCAACATAACCATTATGAACCTTACTATGATTTCGAAGGACCAACCCAAGAAGAAGAAGAAATCGAAGAAACAAATGCTCAAGATTACCAGGTATACCTCTAATTTAGCTCCGATTTCCATTTTCAAGCTTAGAATTGTAAGAAGTTTCGATTTTTTTCCTTCCGAAAACCCTAGTGTTTGTAGGTGAAAACAGTTTCTGCCGGTTTTGGTAAATTCGTGTGTCTGGATGAGAGACGAGTCTATACCTTAAAAAATGCACTGCACGGGAGTACTTTTGATTCGAGAGATCAATATGTACAATCCTGGCCTAAACCAAGAAATGGCCGTTCCAGGCTTGCTTCGGTCACAAAGTGAAGGAGAAGGGTTGGTCTTAGGGAGGGAAGCGAAGAAAGTGTTGAGATCAGAATCGTTGATTTTGAAGGTGTGGTTGTTTACGACTTGTATCAGAAAGTAGAACTGGCTAGCAGAATGGAAAGCTATCAGGTGATTTCTGGATACTGTGTTGTTCTCTGACCAAAACTTGTTGTCTGGTGGAAATAGGTGAAACTTATTTATACAAGTCGTAATAAAACGTATCCTGATCTCGTAGGAAGTGGAAACGATTGAGTGGTGGAAGAGTGGAGTAACGTGTAACGTTAGGATTTATGCTTCCATGATGAAGGAAACGTTTACACCATTACTTGTTGCCATTACTAACCTCCCTTCTTCATGACACTTTCTTGTAACGGGCGTATTGCACGCCGCACGCTGTAAACCACCAGACCAATACCCTGTTGAGTATCTCCCAGTTTGCTACATGTTTGATGTCTTGAGTGTTTTTGTGGAAAACGTGTAGCAGGTTGCTATGTGTGTCAAGTCAAAGTCAAGAGTCTTGCCGCAGGAAAATAACATGTGATGCTATTAGGTAAGTCTTGACTGGTCGCCTAAAACTTGCCACAAGTATGTCAGTTCGGTGGCGAATTTGGATGGCTGAGATTGCACCTCATGAGGAAGAGTATCCGTTGATTATGGATACCTTGTGTTGGCACCTGATAATGGCGCAGTGGCGTTTTGGTGTACGCCAGTGGCATGGCTGGCATGGCCCGTGTATGCCAGTGGAACGGTGGTGTAAGTGGCGCCTGGCTTAGGAAGTTGGTCGCCTGAAGCTTGACACAAGTATGTCAGTTCAGTGGCGAACTTGGACGGATGAGATTGCATCTCATGAGGAAGGATGACCATTGATTATGGACATATCTTGTCGTATAGAAAAGTGACGTCATTGGCATAGTGGCGACTGGTGTAGCCATGGCATAGCAGCATGTCAGTGGCGTAGTCGTGGCAGCTGTTTTGGCATATTGGTGGTAGACCCAAATATGGCTCTGGCAACATTGTCCCTGTTGCTAGTTAATCTTGAGGTCTTAGGAGAGTCACTGGACCCAATTGGCATGGCAATTTTTAGCTAAATTAGGGTTTGGCGCATCGCAACTCTATTTAGCACGTGCGGCATGACTGTGGCATGGTGGCGTGGATGGCATAGTTGGCACATGCCAGTGGCACGAAGTAGCGCCTGACGTATCCATGGTCGCTAGACTTTGGCACATCGGTGTTAGACCCAAATATGGCGTGGCAACATCGGACATGTTTCCACATCAATCCCAACACTCCGGGAAACGTTACTTGGTTTGGTTGGCGTAACAACTTTTCCCAAATTAGGGTTTGGCATGTCGAAACCCTAATTGGTGCGTGTGGCATGCAGTCGCGGCATGGCGACACTTTTTTGTACAAGCGGTGCCATAGTTAATGCCAAAGGAACTATGGTGAGGCCATAGAGTGGAAACGGCCACATGAGTAAGGATTGTCGTGGGTGGCTATGATTTTTATGGCGCCATTCCTAGGGCTTCCTGGGTCCCACACGACTCGTGGCATGTTTTGGGGCCGAAGTGGCATAATTTGTGCTGCAACCAGAAATTAGGGTTTTGGATAATGCAGGGTCGTGCTTCCGACTAGAAAACCCTAATTTGAGCTTATCATGGCGTTGGCCCGGAACAGGAGGTAGGTTAGCACGTAGGGCGCTATTTCTGGCGCGTTGGCATGTTACTGCGGCATGTTGGCATGCCGATTAATATGTTGTTGTGGCAGGGCACATTTGGCTTGCCAATTAGTATGGCGGCACGGTAAGGTGCCTTTGGCCTTTAATGTATGGTGACGAGTTTAGAGCGACTTGATTGGTCAAGAAAAGGGGTCGGCCAAACATAAAGCGCGACCACACCTCTAGTGCTCGTGGCGCATTTTTAAAGTGACCTGATTGGTCGTTAGGAATGAGAGGGGACGACCAAGAATGGGCGTGGATACACTTCTGGTATGAATGTAGCGGCTTTAGAGCGACCTGATTGGTCAATAGGAAATGGGGCCGGCAAGTAAGGGCCCAACCATATCTTATGTGTGCGTGGCGAGTTTGAGGCGACCTGATTGGTCGAGGGAAATAGGGCCGGTTTAGGATGGGAGCGTGGCCAATGGAAAATGGCGCCAGCTGGCCTAAGGCATGGCCACACCTCTCTTTTCCGATGCTCTTATCTTGCGGTCCCGTGTTTTCTGATTTTAGGCAAGATTTTGCATCTACTAATCCATGGAGGATTAATTACCTAGTTTTCCTAGGCTTGATTTGGACAAGCAAAGTCTATACTGCGCAAGGCGCAAAATCCTAATTTTTGTAAATTAGTCAGGGTAATCGATTGAATTCTATGTGTTGACACAGAGTTCTTTTAAGTTCATTGCCAGAGAGCAGCATGTTTTCTGATTGAATACCTTATGCAAAGACCTTATCCTTGATATTTGGAAATTCGTGCTACTCTAGTGCAAGTGAACACAAATTGCCATGCCATACCAATATTAAGGGTTCAGCCGGGGAACATAACATCAAAAGCATTCAAAGAAACTTATATTAAGTGAATATAGGCAAGGCGCCGAAATTTACAGAACATATGGGATGGTTGCTACATGCGCCAGTCTGGATAAATTTCATGTAAATATATTGAATGACTCAATAAATATGCCAGTGGAGAGGTTAACACTCATGGCTCCGTTTCCTTGCAGAGTGACGTCACATCAGATGCAAGGTTTTACAATTTTAACCCTAAGCTAAAAACCACCATCAATACCTAGGTTTCTGGCCGCCAGGTTTTATAACGACTGGGAATCCATGAACTCCTGGCCGTTAAACATAATAACGACCAGGAGTTGATGAACTCCAAGCCGTTAAGAAATAATTACGGATGGAACGATAAAAATACATGGTCGTAACAATAAATTTACGGCCAGGTTTTTGCCTACGTGCATGGATAATATTAAATGCTATTTAATACTGTCAGCGGCGATTGGGTTTCCTGACCGTTAATATTAAATGCTATTTAATGTTGACGGCGCCGGTTAGGTTACCCAGCCATAACAATTTTAACGGCCCGGTTACTTGGACGTTTACTGTTTACGGCTCGATTTCTAGGTCGTAATCTGAATCACTCAAATATTCTCAGATTACATACCAAATTACGGCCCGGAACTCCTGGACGTAAACTTGTTTACGGTTTGGATTTTCCTCGTCGACCCAGCCGTGTGGTATGACGACTGGATTACCATTGTAGACCCTTCCGTATTTGGAATGACGGTTGGATTTCCCTTGCGGACCCAGCCGTTTTTGTCTTTTTAAATTATTATTTTTTAGACAAATCATGTTGAAAAAGTGGCGGGTCTAACAACCTTACCCAATATTTCGCTTAACAATCTGTGTGGACTAACTTCAATATACTATCAAGAGAATCAACTGGACAGTCAGACTCAATCTTAAGAAAAGTATATGAAAGAGTTATATCTCAATCTCTCAATTCAATCCGCAATCAAACAAATAATAATTTGCGAGCCCGGTCGAATATAAGAGAGATTACTTGAACGGTACCAAAGACCAATGTTCAAGGATCAATCAATTTCAATCAACAACCAAAGGTTGGATTTACCAATTGACCGATTCAATGCACAACCTGTGATATTTCAATTATATGACAAAATATAATGCAGAAAAGAAATAACACAGACACCAGAAGTTTTGTTAACGAAGAAACCGCAAATGCAGAAAAACCTCGGGACCTAGTCCAGATTAAACACCATATTGTATTAAGCCGCTACAGACACTAGTGAAAATGCGGGGGTCTAACAACCACACCCAACAATTCGTTTGGCATTCTGAGAGGACTTACTCCAATACACTTTCTAGAGAATCAACTAGACAGTTAGACTCAATCTAGAGTAAACTATATCAAAGAGATTAATATCTCTAACTCTTAATTCAGTCCGCAATAAGCAAATAGAAATCTGCGAACCCGATTGAATATAAAAGGAGTTACTTGAACGGTACCAAAGACCAATATTCAAGTGTCAGTCAATGTAAATCAACAACCAAAGGTTGGATATTCTAATTGGTTGATCTTAACGCACAACCTGTGATATTTCAATTATATAACAAAATATAATGCGGAAAAGAAATAACACAGACACCAGGATTTTGTTAACGAGGAAACCACAAATGCAGAAAAACCCCGGGACCTAGTCCAGATTGAACACCATACTGTATTAAGCCGATACAGACTCTAGCCTACTACCAATAACTTCAGACTGGATTGTAATTGAACCCTAATCAATCTCACACTGATTCAAGGTACAGTTGCGTTCCTTACGTCTCTGATCCCAGCAGGATACTACGCACTTGATTCCCTTAGTTGATCTCACCCACAACCAAGAGTTGCTACGACTCAAAGTCGAAGACTTGATAAACAAATCTTTCTCACACAGAAAAGTATATAGATTGAATAAATTTGTCTCCCACAGAAATACCCAAGAGTTTTTGTTCCATCTTTTGATAAATCAAGGTGAACATGAACCAATTGATAAACCGGACTTATATTCCCGAAGAGCAGTCTAGTATTATCAATCACCTCACAATAATCTTAGTCGACTAGAAAAACAAGATATTGTGGAATCACAAACGATGAGACGAATATGTTTATGATTACTTTTATCTTGCATATCGGAGAAATTAATCTCGAGTCAATTATTTCAATTGTACTCCATACGATAGAATCGGGCAAGATCAGAACACGCAACTACAAAGAAAATAGTTGGGTCTGGCTTCACAATCCCAATGAAGTCTTTGAAGTCGTTAACCTACAGGGTCTCGATAGAAACCTAAGGTTAAAGGAGAATCAACTCTAGTTATGCAACTAGTAACACACATGAGGTGTGGGGATTAGGTTTCCCAGTTGCTAGAGTTCTCCTTTATATAGTTTTCTATCAGGGTTTGCAGTCCAAGTTACCTTGGTAACAAAGCATTCAATATTCACCGTTAGATGAATAACCTGATTCAACCAAGATAATATCTTTTAACCGTTAGATCGAACTTAGCTTGTTACACACAAATGAAATGTACCCTCATTTAGGTTTATGTAATCGTACCTAAACGTGTACACCATGTTGGTTCACAAATAGTTAACCAAGGTTAGCCATATGATTACTCTCATATAAACCTTATTCATCTTAACCATAACTAGTTCAAATGACTCAAATGAAACTATTTAAAGAGTTGTTCAATTGCTATATTCTCATAGAATTATACAAGAACCCAACTGAAGCAAAATCGATTTGATTCACTCGAATCAATCATGAACATTATAAACACGGTTTGCAAAGATTGCATTCCTTATTATATAAATGTTTATGTTCATGTTTAAAACCGATTTTAGAACTTTAACCTTCAAGTATGCAAACATGTATGCATACTTGAAATACCCTGACGAAGATTGAGTTACGCCAGTACGCAAATGGGTACGCGAACTTCAAATCCCAGCAGAAATTCTCGGCCATGAACCTATACGCCAGTACGCAAACGGGTACGCATACTTAGGTTCCCGGATTTCTCAAACAACAGGTACGCAGACGGGTGCGCATACTATGGTTCCCGGACATGGATTACATATGTACAAGAGTGCACAACATGACATATCCATTAATGGTTAAGTGTTCTAAACTCTTATTTCAATCATTTAAACTTTCTTAGAGGATGAAAATAACCATTTTCACACACTATTAACATCAAAGCAATTTTCAAGCTATTGAAATAATCATTACGAAACATTTCAAGACAACACCAAATGATTGTATCACACAAACCATGTAAGATGTTACTCGGCAATTTTCACATGATATAAGATGAACTTGGTCGAAGCGAAAGCTTGCCAACACATATTTCGAGAAATATGTAAGCGAGTTAAACTCAACTCGAAATCTCAAATGTGTATATAGAAAACTATATTGTAAGACGACTTATGTCTCAATATAGGAGATAAAGTAGAAATAGACTTTCCAAGTGATTGATGAGTTTAAGTCTCCACATACCTTTTGCCGATGAAGTTCCACAAGCTCTCCTTAGTAGTTCTTCGTGTTCAAGTGATAAACGCCGTGAAGTCTAAGCTCAACTACACAAACTATGTCCTAGTCCGAGACATCTATAAATAGTCTAGAAATCAAGACTTATAGTTTTGATCACTAACATTGAAAAACATGCTTGAGATAGCAACGCATGCGAGTTCGACCGAACAGTGCTCTAACAATCTCCCCCTTTGTCAATTTTAGTGAAAAAACTATCATTACATATGGATTACAAAATAAATAAAAATTTGTAGCTTCTCATCCAAATGCTTGATTTCCTTAGCATCTTCAACATGACTCGAAAACTTCGTCACTTCCAAGTAATCCATGTTTCTAAATGTGTTCAATTCAGTATCATAGTTGTTGAAGATTCGTAGCGATAACAATGAGAAAACAAATGCTCTCAATCATTGTTATACAGTGTCATAGTATTATTATACAACATCAAATCTCAATTGTATCACAACTTTGGCTACAATACTATGGTGATATGTATCACTCCCCCTTAGTCAATACTTCATCTCAACATGAAAACCACTCTCCCTTACACAATGATCCGTAAACCATATGTATTTTTAGTATGAAACTACACATTAATTCTCCCCCTTTTGTCAATATAAATTGGCAAAGGTACGAAAACTAGTGAGATCCACATGAAATTTTCATAGAGATAATTCATGACCAAAAGAGAATAGCATACCAACTAATTTAGATGCAATCATAAAGCCAAAGCTAAATGCATTCATCAAGGAGTTTATAAATATACAAGATAACCCCTATAATATTCCATAGCCGCACTCCCCATAAATATTTGGCAATTAAGCACAAGTTCAAAAAGAACTCTCCCCCATAAAATGTCATTCCCGAAAGAACAACAAAGGCGATCTTACTTTTACAAGTACAAGAAGGATTTCGAAAGAACACTAGGATACTTGACAAAAACACATCTACTAGAAACAAATGCAAACATGAAGCAACACCTCTCTGGGAATTCCAAACTCAATTGCTCAACTGATTGAGATAAAAGCCGGGGCAAGAGTTATGGAGAACTAATGAACTAGAACAACACCAATAGACTGTTGTAGATGTTGAAATGTGGCAGTGTATAATGGTTTGGTGAGAATATCAGCCAATTGTTGTTCAGAAGGCACAAATTTCATAGTGATGATACCATTTTCATAAAGATATCGAATAAAACGGTACCTTATGTCTATGTGCTTAGTCCTTGAGTGTTCAACATGATTCTCAGTGATGCTAATCGCACTTGAGTTATCACAAAAGATCTTCATTATTTCTGAATCAATTCCATAATCAACAAGAATTAGTTTCATCGATAGGAGTTGAGTACAACATGAACCGACAGCTATGTATTCTGCTTCACATGTTGAGAGAGATTGTGAATTTTTTTTCTTTTTATGCCAAGCTACAAGATTCATCCATACAGAGTAGAACCCCCCCGATGTACTTTTTCTGTCTTCCACACATCCCTCCCAATCAGCATCTGAATAGGCAGTAAGGTCAGTGTTAGTATCAAAAGTTTAGGAAAGACCATACCCAACAGTGTGATTAATGTAACGTATGCTCCTCTTTGTGGCGGCAAGATGAGATTCCTTTGGATTTGCATGAAACTTAGCACAACAACCAACACTAAAAAAAATGTCAAGTCTCGTGGCAGTGAGATACAAGAGACTTCCAATGATAGATCGATAAAGTTTTTGATCCACATTTACACCTTTCTCATCTCTATGTAGTTTACCCGTGGTAGGCATAGGAGTAAGTTTTGGAGTTGACTTATGAAGACCGAATCTTAAAACAATTTTTTTTTATATTTCTCTTGAGATAAGTAAATTCCATCCTTGTTTTGTTGAATTTGTAAACCCAAAAAGAATTTTAATTCACCAACATTGCTCATTTCAAACTCCTTGCCAAGAGAAACTTGAAAATCTTTTTCAAGTTTCTCCGATGTTGATCATAGATGATATCATCTACATAAACTTGAGCAATTACAACATCTTTTCCAATCCATTTGGTAAACAATGTTTTATCAGCTCCACCTCTTGAAAAAACTTTCCTAAGAAGGGAAGTAGTTAGTTTTTCAAACCAGGCACGAGGTGCTTGTTTTAACTCGTACAATGTCTTATTGAGCTTAAGGACATGATCGGGAAAATCAGGGTTTTCAAATCCATTAGGTTGAGCGACATAGACTTCTTCCTATAAGTTTCTATTTAGGAAAGCGTATTTAATGTCCATTTGAAACAACTTAACCTTAAGAAAACAAGCATGAGCTAATAATAATCGAATGGACTCAAGGCGTGCCACATGAGCAAAGGTTTCGTCAAAGATCGATTCCTTCAATCCGTGAATATCCCTGAGCGACAAGTCTAGCTTTGTTTCTGACAATGGTGCCAAATTCATCGGACTTGTTCTTAAATATCCATTTGGTACCAACAATATTTATATTGGGGGGACAAGGTACTAGTTTCATACATCTTGTCTTTGAAATTGATTTAACTCTTCATGCATTGCATTTACCCAAAAGGGATCACTAAGAGCTTCATCAATATTCTTAAGCTCCACTTGCGATGGATAACAACCAAAATTGCAAATATTTTGAAGTCGACCTCTCGTCTTAGCAGTAGAATCACTACCTCCAATGATATTGTTAGTATCATGATTCCTTTGAACCCAAAGATGTCTTGGAGTGACATGTTCTTATTCAAAAGGAATAGCCTGACTAGAGCTTTTCTCCTCATCGCTAGAGACATCAGGATCAATAACTGTTGGAACAACTTCTTCTGATTCTGACATTTCTTTGATTTTCTCAATTGTCTCGGTTGGAGGAAATTCAGCAGGAAAATCATCATGATGAAAATTACTTAGATCATAAATGATAACATTTTCTGATTCTATCATGACTTGAGTTCTGAGATTAAAGACTTAGAAACCACGACTGTCAGATGCATAGCCAAGAAAAATACCCTCATCGTTTTTCGAGTCAAACTTCCATTTCTGTTCACGATCCTTTAGAATGTAGCACTTACTGCCGAACACTCTGAGATAGTGTAAGTTTGGGTTCTTATCGTACCACAACTCATAGGGGTGTTTAATGTCTTTGGCCATAAGTAAACACGATTGATCAAATAGCAAGCCGTAGAAACAGCCTCACCCCAAAACCTTAATGGTAAGTTTTTGTTATGGAGCATTAACCTTGCCATTTCCTGAATGTTTCAATTCTTCCTTTCTGCAACTCCATTGCGGAGTGGTAGGTGGAGAGTATTGTTGAATGATTCCCAAACAGTCACAGTATTCAAATACTTTGGTGTCTTTGAATTCTGTGTCACGACCGCTTCTAATTTTTTTTAGTTTGCGACCTTGTCCATTCTGGATTCTATTAACAATAATCTTGAACTCACTGAGTGTTTCATTCTTGTGAGCCAAAAACGCCAGCCAGGTGAATCTGGTGTAATCATCTACCATAACCAAAGCATACTTCTTCCCTCCACTGTAGATTATTGAATTGACCCGAAAAGATCCATATGAATTAAATCAAGTGGAACTTTTGAAAAAGTGGGGGTACAACAACCACACCCAATATTTCGTTTAGCAATATGTATGGACAAACTCCAATATACTTTCTAGAGAATCAACTAGACAGTCAGACTCAATCTAGAGAGAGAGTATATCAACGAGTTTATATCTCAATCTCTCGATTTGATCTTTACTCAAGCAAATAGAAATCTGCGAGTTTTTATCAAATACAAGAGAGATAACTTGGATGGTACCAAAGACCAATATCCAAGTGTCAATCAATTTAAATCAACAACCAAAAGGTCGGATATTCTAATTGATTGAAAAACACACAACCTGTGATATTTCAGTTATATAACAAAATATAATGCGGAAAAGAAATAACACAGACACAAGAATTTTGTTAACGAGGAAACCGCAAATGCAGAAAAACCCCGGGACCTAGTACATATTTAACATACATTGTATTAAGCCGCTACAGACACTAGACTACTCCAAACTAACTTCGGTCTGGACTGTAGTTGAACCCCAATCAATCTCATACTGATCCAAGGTACATTTATGCTCCTACGCCTATGATCCCAACAGGATGCTACGTACTTGATTCCCTTAGCTGATCTCACCCATAACTAAGAGTTGCTACGACCCAAAGTCGAAGACTTTAATAAACAAATCTGTATCACAGAGAAAAGTCTACGATAATAGATAAATCCGTCTCCCACGAATATACCTATGAGTTTTGTTCCGTCTTTTGATAAATCAAGGTGAACATGAACCAATTGATAAACCAGACTTATGTTCCCGAAGAACAACCTAGTATTATCAATCACCCCACAATAATCCTAATCGACGCAGCGAAAAAAGATATTGTGGAATCCCAACAATGAGACGAAGTGTTTGTGATTACTTTTCTATCTTATCTATTGGAGATATAAATCTCGAGCCAATTATTACAATCGTACTCGTAACGATAGAAGATGCAAGATCAGATCACACAACTACAAGAAAAGTAATATCGGTTTGGCTTCACAATCCCAATGAAGTCTTTAAGTCGTTAACATGGTTTTAGAAGAAGAAACCAAAGGTTAAAGGAGAATCAACTTTAGCTATGCAACTAGTATCACACATAAGGTGTGGGGATTAGGTTTCCCAGTTGCTAGAGTTCTCCTTTATATAGTCTTTCAAATCAGGGTTTGCAATCAATGTTAGCTTGGTAACAAAGCATTCAATACTCACCGTTAGATGAAAACCTGATTAGATTCAAGCTAATATTTCTCAACCGTTGGATCGAAAACTTTGCTTGTTACACACAAACGAAATGTCCAATTTTGGGTTTACGAACCGTTCCCAAACATTAACATTTGTTGGTTCAACAATAGTTAACCAAATGGTTAGTTATATGATCACTTTCATATCCACCATATTCTTCTTCACCATAACTAGTTCAAATGACTCAAATGAACTAGTTAGAGAGTTGTTCAATTGCTTAGATCTTATGTAACTACACAAGACATAATAAAAGCAAAAACGGTTTGATACACTCAAATTGGTTCATGAACTTTATAGCCACGGTTTGCAAAAGCATCCCTTAGTTTATATAAATATGAGTTCAAGAACAACCGATTTTAGATATAACCTTCTCAAGTTCGCGGACTGGGTTCGCGGACTTAAGCTCACGGAAGGAGTTCACAAACTCCAGCAGAAATTCTCGGGTCGAGAACTTTCGCCAGTTCGTGGACTTGGCTCACGCCACATTCCGTTTCTCTTGATCAACAAAGTTCGCAAACTTTGGTTCAAGGAATAAGGACTTATACATATATGTGTTTCCACAACAATGCTTATATCCTACCAATGGTTATGTAATCTAAACTCTCATTTCAATCATTGAAACATTCTCAGAGGATGTTATATAGCCGTTATTCACAGACCATTTTTCGTCAAAGCAATTTTCAAAGTGATTGAAACATAACACTACATTCATCACTAGGTAAAGATGAATTTTGCTAAAGCGAAAGCTTACCAACACATATTTCGAGAAATAGATAGGCGAGTCAACCTCGGCTCGAAATAGAAAATGTGTATAATGAAAGTCTATACATCAGCACGACTTTTGTCTCAAGAGTACGAGATATAATATATAGACTTTTGATTGAAAGATAAGTTCAAGTCTCCACATACCTTTTAGTCGATGAAGATCCACCAGTTCCTTGAGTAGTCCTTCGTTTTGATGATTTCCATGGAGTCTTGAGCTCAACTGCACTTTCTATCCTAGCTCAACTACATAGCGTCCTCTGAGAATGTCTCAATGATTGAAATAAAAGTTTAGATTACATAACCATGTATTCCTTGAACCGAAGTTTTCGAACTTTGTTGATCAAGAGAAATCGGGAGGACTATGGAATTGGCTTGCCAAGTCCGCGCACCCAGTCCGCGAACTGTCGGAAGTTCTCGACCGAAAATTTCTGCTGGATTTTCCAAAACTCGTTTGTGTACTAAGTCCGCGAACTCAGTCCGCGAACCCAATCCGTGAACTGGCGGAAGTTCTCTTTCCGATAATTTCTGCTGGTTTGGAAAACTCAACCGATTAACTTAAGTCCACGAATTTGTTTGTGAACTTAAGAGGTTATGATCTAAAGATGTGCTCTGAACATGAAACATTAAATTACTAAAGAATGCTTTATGCAAACCGTGGCTATAATGTTCATGAGCCAATTCAATCGAGTCGAATCATATTTGTTTCAATTGTGTCTTGTGTAGTTACATAAGATCTCATAGCAATTGAACAACTCTTTAACTAGTTCATTTGAGTCAATTGAACTAGTTATGGTGAAGAAGAACAAGGTTAATATGAAATGCTCATATAGTTAACCTTTTGGGTTACTATGTTGAACCAACATACACGTACACGTTTGGGCATGGTTTTCACGAACCCAGTAAACGTCTACCCAAGTGTGTGTGACAAGCTAATTTTTCGATCTAACGATTTAGAAATATTAGCTTGAATCTAAATCAGGTTTTCATCTAACGGTGAATAAGGATTGCTTTGTAACTAAGGCAAAACCCTGATTTGAAGGCAATATAAAGGAGACATCTAGCATTGTGCAAAACTAATCCCCACACGTCTATGTGCTACTAGTGCGCTGCTAGAGTATCTCCATTAACCCTTTGATTCTCTTCTCTAAAATCAGGTTAACGACTTAAAGACTTCATTGGGATTGTGAATCCATACCGATACTACTTTATCGTAGTTGTGTGATCTGATCTTGCATCTTCTATCGTAAGAGTACAATCGATTGATTGGCTTGAGATCGTGAGAGTTCTACGATAGGCAAGATAAAGAAGTCAGAAACATCTTCGTCTCAATGTTTGTGATTCCTCGACAATCCACTTGTGTAGTCAGGAAGGATTGTAGAAAGGTAATTGATTAATCTAGGATGTTCTTCGAGAATATAAGACCGGATTATCAATTGGTTCCTGTTCACCTTGATTATTATCAAAAGGCAGAACAAAAACTTTAGAGTTTTTCTGTGGGAGGCAAATTGATCCTTTGATAGACTTGTCTGTGTGAGACAAATTTGTTTATTGTCAAAGCCTGTGATTTTGGGTCGTAGCAACTCTTAGTTGTGGGTGAGATCAGCTAAGGGAATCAAGTGCGCAGTATCCTGCTGGGATCAGAGGCGTATGTAGTACAACTGTACCTTGGATCAGTGGGAGACTGATTGGGGTTCAACTACAGTCCAGTCCGAAGTTAGCTTGGAGTAGGCTAGTGTCTGTAGCGGATTAATACAATGTGTATTCAATCTGGACTAGGTCCCGTGGATTTTCTGCATTTGCGGTTTCCTCGTTAACAAAATTTCTGGTGTCTGTGTTATTTCTTTTCCGCATTATATTTTATATAATTGAAATAATACAGGTTGTGCGTTCGTGATCATCAATTGGAAATCCAACCTTTGGTTGTTGATTGATATAGATGATCCTTGGACATTGGTCTTTGGTACCGTCCAAGTATTCCTTGTATTTGATAAAGACTCGTTATTGTTTTTAGCTTGAGTAAAAATCAAATCAAGAGAGAGATATTAACTCCTTGAGATACTTTTATCTAGATTGAGTCTGACTGTCTAGTTGATTCTCTAGCAAAGTATTTCGGAGTTAGTCCATACAGATTGGTAAGCGAAATATTGGGTGGTGTTGTTAGACCCCCGCTTTTTTAATTGGTATCAGAGCAGGAAAACACGTTTAAGACCTCATCAGTCTGTGTTTGTAGCAATCTGAGTCTGTGGACAGGATCTCATACACATACCAAAATGCCTCCTAAAGCTGTCAACTTTGGCAAGCGTCTCGGAAATACCTCAAAGGGTCACTCCTTAGATGATTCTTCCGAATCCCGAGGTAGGAAGACTGTTCCATCATGTGTTGGTCATTCTTCCTCCAATGAGATTGCTGAAATTGAGCTCACCAGAATTTCAAAAAATTCTACATAGTTTGTTGATCTCAAGGATCATGTACAACTCATGGATGAATTCGAAAAGTCTATTGATCGTGAGCAAGTACTCTACAACATTATAGGGTCATTCTCTAAGGAAATTGAGAAACTTCTTCAAGAAAACAATATACAACGTGAAAAGATTTGTGATCTTGAAAAGCTGGTCAAAGAAGGTTCAATTAGAGAAAATTGTTTGATCAAGATGCATTCATCTGATCTAGACATACTTCTTGTTGAGAAGGAGAAACTTGAAGCATCGCTTGTCTTAGCCCATGGACAGTGAGAATCCTAGGAAAAAGAAAACTCTGTCTTAAGGAAAAAATTTTCTACATAAACTAATTCTCATGAGTTACTGTACAGAATGAAATTTTCTCCAGAAGAAGATTGTGTCAAGAAAAGTTTTCATAACTTACAATCTTCTCCGGTGGCTATGAAGTTTAAACAAGTAACAGTTGTTGTTTCTCCTCCACGAATTTGTACCTTCTGTGGAAAAGGAAATCACTATGCTATCCATTGTTTTGCTAGAAAGAGACGTGTTTCTGAACTTCACAAGTTGCTTCTTTCTACTGTCAATGGAGTAAATAGTCGGACGACTACTACAGTGAAGGTCTCGTTCACAGGAAACCATGCATCTTATAAAAATGATCTTTCTCCTAGAAATCATTACAGGACATTTGTAAATCCACGTGTTACCAATGAAATTATGTCCTGTACTTATAAGAACACATCTGATAAATCTAAGTCTAGTGTGTGGAGACGAATTTCAGAAAATCCCCTAGAACCTATTTCTAGAGGTCCTAGACTTTGTCATCAGAAAGGTTTCTCGCCTGTGATTCCCAGAAGAACTGCTATACGCACCCTTTTTCCTGGAAGCTGCAGTAAAAGGACTAGAAATGCTGTAATAATACATCCTGAAAGAAATTACAGCTACTCTCTCAGAACCTATGGTGAGACTATGTCTCCCTCTGCTACTTAGCAGCAGAATGGTCCATCCTTGTGTCTAACTTGAGAGATACAATGATGAGAATTTCAGAGATGCTCAAGTATTGTGATATATTTTTCTCTTGTCTTTTTTTTTACCCTTTTCTAGTCGCTTTGTCTTCTTGTCTCTATGATTTTGGGATGGAGGATTTTTGAAAGCTACATAGTGTGCAATATCACTTTTAGGGCCAATGGTTTTTGGTCGGACCACGAACGCTTGTATCTCCTCAAAGAACTCTAGGGTTTCTAGCCAGGGCATTCACGAACATATATAAATTTTATATGTGTTTCATTTTTCTTCAGAAAGGAGCACTATGGAATCTGTTCCCAAAGAAGAAGTTAACCCCTTGGTTGAGGATGATCTCAAAGGATGTGATTCTGGTCAAGAGTTTATACGGAAGAAGATGCTTGAAAGAAAAAAGTATAACACTTGGATTGGTGAATCTGTCAAGGATTTGATTAGTGTTCAGAATGAAGTTAAGAACGAACTGGCTAACCTTCAATTGCAGATAAACCAGCTGATTGATGGACATGCAAAAATCCTTGGTACTCAGAATATCTTGATCAGAAATCAGAAGAAAGTTATCCTTGACTGTGCAAAGGCTCGTCATTATGCTCGCACTATTGATCGAAAAGTCAACGTTCGAACTTTTGAACATGGTGTCTCTACGGTCAACAGGGTCAAGGATATCAGTGACTCCTACTTTGATGGACCATTTCAGAGGTATGAAATCATCAAGGAAAACTGAGTCTTATATGCATAGTAAGTCTTCTTTTTGGATAAGTTTGAAGAATAACTAGTGCTTTGAATAGCGATGATTGTGACTACACATAGCTATTTTTGTTTTCATCTTCTTGTGTTATTTTTTTTTAGGTTTATTGGTTTTAAATTCTAAAAATATTTGGAGGATGATGTTTATTGCAGTATTTTAATGGTTTGTGATATTGCAATATTTTTATGGGATATGTATTGTTTACGTCCGTGAACTTGAAGGTCCCATATTGCGGTCAAAAGTAAAGTCGTTCATGAATCGGTATTCGTATTGATGAAAGGACGAATGGACTTTTGACATACACAAAAGTTATGTCTATGAAGTCATGTATTTGATGGAAAATAGGATAAAATCTTTTGTTGAACAAGGATAAAGTCTATTATGTCGTTATGATGGAAAATAGAATAGATCCTTGTATGTTATCCACGATATTGATCTTCATGGATTCATTTATTTATGTTTTACCGTGAAGGCTCCATTGCGTGTCTTATGTTGAGCACCTTACAACTAAGTCGATTTACCTTGGTTTTGTTAGTTGTTCCATAAGATGCTATATGTCGAGCATTATGAACTAAATTAATCATCTTGGTTGGTTATTTAGTTATTTGCTCCGAAAGTCTTATTTTATCGAGAAAAACTTTTGACAATTAAATTGATTACCTTCGTGATTAGTTTGGTTGTTTGTATTCCAATTAGATTAATTATGGGTTCTCTTGTAATTAGTCTAGTTGAGTTTTCATATATTCCATAAGTTCTTGTGTTGGGTATATGAACGGCTATACTAACTATGTTCTATTGGTTGATGTAGTCGTATATTCCGTAAGGTTTTTCTTATGTTGAGTATGTGAACAATAAAGTTAGTCATCTCCGTATGATTACCTTAGTCGTAGCTCCGTAAGTTTACTTATGTTGAGCACAATCAATTAAATTGATCACTTTTGTGGTTTTATTTAGTTGCGTATTCCAATTAAATTAATCATGGGTTTACTTGTGATTAATTTGATTGAGTTTTGGATATAGAAAATCATTTTCCTATGTTTTTTGGTGTCCAATTAAGAATCCTTCTTTTCCTTCGAAATTAAGGTCGCTCTTGTTGTTCTCTCGGGAATGACATCAAATGGAGGAGAGTTCTTTTGAGCTTGTGCTTAATGGTAATATCTTGCGGGGAGTGCGGCTGTGGAATTTTATAGGGGTTATCTTGTATCTTTAAACTCCTTGATGAATGCTGTTAGCTTCGACTATTAGATTGCATCTAAATTAAGTTGGTATGTATTTTTGTTTTGGTCATGAAATGTCTCTTGTGGAAATTTCATTATGATCCCATTCTTGTACCTTTGCCAATTTTATTGACAAAAAGGGGGAGAAATATTGTAGTTCACACTACAAATACATATGGTTTTCGGATCATTGAGTAAAGGGGAGTGGTTTCCATGATCGAGATGGAGTATTGACTAAGGGGGAGTGATACATATCACCTTAGTATTATTGTTAAAGTCGTGATACAATTGGACTTTTATGTTATATAATAATACTATGACACTGTATAATAATGATCGAGAATCTCGATTTCTCTCATTGTTATAGCTACGGATATTCAACAACGATGGTGCTAAACTTACAACCTTTGGGATCATTGGAGTACTTGGAAGGACGAAGATTTCAAGGAACGTTGAACATTAGACTATGGAATAAGAGCCACTAAAGTTTATTTTTTTTTTGTATTCCATATGTATTAATAGTTTTGTCACTAAAATTGACAAAGGGGGAGATTGTTAGAGCATAGATCGGTCAACCTCGCATGCGTTGCTATCTCAAGCATGTTTGTCAATGTTAGTGATCAAAACTATAAGTCTTGATTTCTAGCCTACATAGCTAAGTCTCGGACTAGGATAGAAAAGTGTAGTTAAGCTCAAGGACTTCATGGTGATTCATCATACAACGACGAAGATCTATACAAGGAACCATGGAACTTCATCAACAAAAAGGTATGTGGAGACTTGAACTTATCTATCACTCAAAAGTCTATCTCTTCTATCTCCTACTTCTTATGAGACAAGAGTCGTATGCTATATAGACTAGATCATACATATTTGATATTTCGAGCTGAGCATTCATTGCTTATCTTTTATCTCGAAATCGTGTGTTGGTAAAGCGTTTCGCTTTGATCAAGTTTATCTTCACCTAGTGACGAAAGTCATGAAAAGTTTCAATCACTTTGAGAATTTCTCTGACGTGAATCGGTCTGTGAATAACGGCTACATAGCGTCCTCTGAGAATGTCTCAATGATTGAAATAAGAGTTTAGATTACATAACCATGTATTCCTTGAAACGAAGTTTTCGAACTTTTTTGATCAAGAGACATCAGGAGGATTGTGGAATTGGCTTGCCAAGTCCGCGAACTGTCGGAAGTTCTCGACCGAGAATTTCTGCTGGATTTTCCAAAACTCGTTTGTGTGCTAAGTCCGCGAACTGGCGGAAGTTCTCTTTCCGAGAATTTCTGCTGAGTTTGGAAAACTCAACCGATTAACTTAAGTCTGCGAACGTGTTTATGAACTTAAGAGGTTATGATCTAAAGATGTGCTCTGAACATGAAACATTAAATTACTGCTTTATGCAAACCGTGGCTATAATGTTCATGAGCCGATTCAATCGAGTCGAATCATCTTTGTTTCAATTGTGTCTTGTGTAGTTACATAAGATCTCATAGCAATTGAACAACTCTTTAACTAGTTCATTTGAGTCAATTGAACTAGTTATGGTGAAGAAGAACAAGGTTAATATGAAATGCTCATATAGTTAACCTTTTGGGTTACTATGTTGAACCAACATACACGTACACGTTTGGGAATGGTTTTCACGAACCTAGTAAATGTCTACCCAAGTGTGTGTGACAAGCTAAGTTTTCGATCTAACGATGAATAAGGATTGCTTTGTAACTAAGGCAAAACCTTGATTTGAAGGCTATATAAAGGAGACATCTAGCATTGTGCAAAACTAGTCCCCACACGTCTGTGTTCCACTAGTGCGCCCGCTAGAGTCGATCTCCATTAACCTTTGATTTTCTTCTCTAAAATCTGGTTAACGACTTAAAGACTTCACTGGGATTGTGAAGCCATACCGATACTACTTTATCGTAGTTGTGTGATCTAATCTTGCATCTTTTATCGTACGATTAAAATCGATTGATTAGCTTGAGATCGTGAGAGTTCTCCGATAGGCAAGATAAAGAAGTCACAAACATCTTCGTCTCACTGTTTGTGATTCCTCGGCAATCCGCTTGTATAGTCAGGAAGGATTGTAGAGTGGTGATTGATTAATCTAGGCTGTTCTTCGGGAATATAAGACCGTATTATCAATTGGTTCCTGTTCACCTTGATTTTATATCAAAATACGTAACAAAACCTAGGGTTTATCTGTGGCAGACAGATTTATCCTTTGATATACTTTTCTGTGTGAGACAGATCTGTTTATTATCAAGTCTGTGATTTTGGGTTGCAGCAACTCTTGGTTGTGGGTGAGATCAGTTAAGGGAATCAAGTGCGTAGTATCCTGCTGGGATCAGAGGCGTAGGAGTACAACTGTACTTTGGATCGGTAGGAGACTGATTGGGGTTCAACTATAGTCCAGTCCGAAGTTAGTTTGCAGTAGGCTAGTGTCTGTAGCGGCTTAATACAGTGTGTATTCAATCTGGACTAGGTCCCGGGGTTTTTCTGCAGTTGCAGTTTCCTCGTTAACAAAATTTCTGGTGTCCGTGTTATTTCTTTTCCGCATTATATTTTATATAATTGAAATAATACAGGTTGTGTGTTCGTGATCATCAATTGGAAATCCAACCTTTGGTTGTTGATTGATATTGATTGATCCTTGGACATTGGTCTTTGGTACCGTCCAAGTATTCCTTGTATTTGATAAAGACTCGCTATTGTTTTTAGCTTGAGTAAAAATCAAATCAAGAGAGAGATATTAACTCCTTGAGATACTTTTATCTTGATTGAGTCTGACTGTCTAGTTGATTCTCTAGCAAAGTATTTCGGAGTTAGTCCATACAGATTGCTAAGCGAAATATTGGGTGGTGTTGTTAGACCCCCGCTTTTTCAATTATGCTTTGCAGAGCCTTGGATTCAAAATCCTAATTTTTGATCAATTGTTGATCAATTGATGATTTAATGAAAATCAACCACAAAATAAAGGAAGGACAGTCTACATGTAGCGCCCAAATGCTCGAGTGATCCAACACCAAAGTCTCTTGAATACCATTGGTGAAAGGATGATTAAATGCTGGTTTAATCATTTATTGAAATAATGCTCGTATGATACTTAGGTGATAAAACCTAATTATGACGGAGTGAAGGACCGACCAAGAAGTCATGGAACCGTCCCTGGTTGGTCATGGGACCGACTGACGATCGTTTAATGGAATTCCAAGTTGTTTGGAATAGTTTGAACCTAATATGAACAAATTAGGTCAAATTATGAAAATATGTGGGACCGGCTTCTTGCAAGCCAAAGGGACGACCCTGGTCGGTCAAGGTAACATGTCCATGTCACCATAGTGTCCGTGTCTCAGTCCTGAGAATTTTGATATTTTCTGATGCGCGTTTGAGCAACATTTGAGAAAATACGAAGAAATCAGGGTTTTTCTCAAACTTCATAGGATGAAGGAAATAATAATAATAATAATACTAAAATAAGGAATTACAAGGTGTGGGACCGGCCATGGCTAAATCATGGTCGGACGGATAATGAGCCCGGTCCCATGATACCTTTCCTAATTTTATATTATTTTCATGATGTGAAGGAAACATCATGAAGTTGAGGAGTTTGTTGAAACGAAGGAGTTTCCTTAAAACAAAGGAGTTTCCTTGAGATGAAGGAAACAATAATAATAATAATAATAATAATAATAATAGTAATAAAATAAGGGGTCGCAAGATTTGAGACCGGCCATGGCTAGGGCATAGTCGGCCGGCTAGTGGCCCGATCCCGTGATACCTTTTCTAATTTTATATTATTTCCTTGATGTGAAAGAAATGTCATGAAAATGAGGAATTTCCTCATACGAAGGAGTTTTGCTCAAATGAAGGAGTTTTCACGAGATCAAGGAAAATAATAAAATAAGATAAAATATGGGAAGGGCATGGTCGGCCGGCCGGTGGGCCCAGTCCCCAAGGCGCCTCAATTAATATTTTATTATTATTACTTTTTCCCCCTGTTTTGCATAGGTTCATCGTTCCTTCGTATTTTTTGAATGCTCGTTCGTGCATTCAGGTGCTCGTTAGTGCATTATTGCTGAGTACACTTGCACCACTTTGTCGGGACTTATTAGATAGTGGCTCAGATGCCCGTACGTTGAATATTTATTACTAAACCATGGAATTCTGCTGGGAAAAGCCATGAATTGAAGTAATGAAATATTATGAAGAACGTAGAATATTTTCTAGGAATTCAATTGATGAATCTAGTGACTAGAAATAATTAATTGATGGCTCTATACTAGCACGTCGTCTAGGAGCATTAATTATTCGAGAATTGAGCGAGCTAGTTGAAGCGTCATATTTATTATGTATAGTCAGGGAAAACGTTGTTGCATCCTGAAGACGTTATCGCTCTATACTAGCAGGCAAGCTGTCTAGGAGCCGTCCAATCATTAATATTCTATACACATGTCTTTTATATAGTCAGGCAAAACATTGTTACATCCTAAGACATTTTCTCTTTATACTAGCAGGCAAGCTGTCTAGGAGCCGTCTAATCATTAAGATTCTATACACATGTCTTATATATAGTCAGGGAAAACATTGTTACATGCTGAGATGTTATCGCTATATACTAGCAGGAAAGATGTCTAGGAGCCGTCCAATCGTTCGATTCTATATAAAAGTGATTACTGAAATTGTTCAGTATTTATGAAATGTGTCGTCACATCAATTGGGAGACTGCATATTCATGTATGCTCTGAGAGACAATATATTTAGTCAGAGGTTCTTGTGGTATGAATTTTCATGCTTTAATGAGAGACATAAGTCTTAATATTCATCTGACTACTGGATCAGGAATATGTAAGATTACGATTTTAGCCTCTGCCAAAAATCCACCATCAACAACATTATATGACAACTCTTAGAGAACGTAATTCAAAAAACATCAGACATGGCCAACAACCAGAGAGCGAACATGGACGAGTTCATCAGTTGCTTTCTTCAGTTCGTTTTTCAGAAATTCAAGATTCTTTGTTGCAATTCCAAGTTGTTCTGCTTTCTCTCTTTTTTTCACAATACCGAGTCGGGCTCTTCTCCTATTTCAGCTCGACCATTTGCCTTAGGATTAGTCGGTTCTATTTCTCGATGGGGGAAGGGAAAGGGCCATGGAGGGTCCTACCCCTATTTCAGCTCTTATACACGCTGCTACTATGGTAGCAGCGCGAATTTTTCTTGTAGCTCGACTTTACCCTCTTTTCACAGTTATACCTTACATAATACCAGTTGTGATGACATCTGAACTGGTATTTTGTTTTAATGATCAACAACATGATAGAAGGTTATGAAAACAAGGTTCTCGTGAAACTCGATAACCTTGCCCTTCTCAAATTCGTCTTCCTTGTTGCATCCATCCATTGTGCACACAAAAAAAAATTCAGGGGAACTTTTTGATGTTACGCAACGTGTATGTATCAAAAAGAGCATGATACATACATACATACATATATATATATATATATATATATATGAGTGTTTCATAGGAAACCCTAGGGTTACTCGTGTATGTTCTATACGGGTCAGGTGTACGTGCACTTATGGTTATAAAATTGGTACAAACACCAAGAGAGTAATGGAGCCAAATTTAGAAGTAGTCTTGATAAAACTCAGAGACACATTCTAAACAAATTGACGACAACCTTAGTTCAAAAGAACATAAGATAATTGTTGATGAACAATAACTAATTGGTCAATGGGAAGAGGACAAAAATCCTCCAAGGCAATCAACAAAGAAATGTTCTCAAGAGTGAAAGATCATAAATATTACACCATGTAATGTAATGGAGCAAGGCTCAACAGTTTTATGATCATCATTACGTAAGGGGAAAAGATACTGAAAGGAATAATATGACAACCACTACTTTCTCAAGAAAATATCTTCTTGAGAATTATGAGCATCCTCCCACAGTTACAAGGAGGATGCTGCATTGAGCAGTCAAGTTGTATTTTGATGAGCATTTTGCCCATCAAGAATATTGACTTCTTCTCTCTTTCCTTCATGAAGATTTTCAGAAAAAATCAATAGGGTTAGTAGAAAGAGATTTAAACAGGGGAGAACAAGGAATACCTGAAACTGCTGCTTTCCTTGCCTTCTTAATGTTCCGTTTGAGTCTGTTTGTACTTGTCTTGAGCTCCGAGACTCGATTATTGATATGAATGAAGTCTGGAGTAGACACCTTGGATTCAAGGCTTTCTTCAGAGAGAGAAAAAAAGTTTGAACCTTTTTTTTTCCTCATATGACTTTTTCTCTTCTCAGAGTAATTTAAAGAGTCAGTTCTCTATTTGACGTTCTTTCTTCTACGATTGTAAGCGTTTTTTGTCTCAAAATAATAATCAAGAATTGGCTCATCACAACATTTTTCTTGATTGCAGACTGATAGACACATTTTTGTGTCTAAATTGTACTCAATGTCTCTATTGTTAGTGCTCGATTTTTGTACTAATTTTGATGCTTTGTGTGTTTGTAGGTGTTTTTGGAGAAATACACTTGTGTGGAAAAAGTTGCTCAAAAAGTGCTATTTGGACTCCCAGAGAAAAGTACTAAAGGCATCCTAAATTTGGATAAGGGGAACCTCAGTTGGGCACCTGCTATTCGCACCCCCAGTTTGGTTAGAGGGACACCATCTTCAACATTTCAAAAATTCGTTTTGGCGGGAAAATATTGTGTAACTTTCGATCGATTCTTGAAGGAGTTCTGGGTAGACGAAAGGGCTGAAACTTAATGGGTAGACGTGATATGTCATAACAAAGCTGGTATGGGTGTTTGTTTCGATCAAATTTGGCTGAAAAATCCGTGAGAAGAAAACAGGGCAGCACGTACACGGAAGAAGATATTCACGGGATTACAGCGAGTTAGACGTGTGATGCTCGTGTTTGGAAGAACTTAACCACTATTTGGAGTGTGAAGAAGTTAAATATGGCAATATGGAAGCTTCAGAACGGGTGAAAATCAATATCAGTGATAAAAATGAAAAGAAAATAACCCGAGTAAATGAAAATTATTTGGAGTTAATGGAGGAGATTCAATGTCGCAATCACGTATAAATATGTTCACAAGGTATCATGGAAGGGGGTCGAGAGTTTTGGGGGGATGAGGAGAGCCAGAGAAGAAGAAATTCGAGTTTTCTCAAACTCGGTTTCTGCTGCTGATGATGATGATGAACATGAAGAACACGAAGAACGGACCTGCAGAGACAGTCGTTTATTAACTTTCGTAGTTCACCTTCAATTGCGGTAGTTCTTCAGCGACAGCGGAATATTGACTACAACACCTAGGCTTTATCGTTTATTCTGTGACGCCTTTTGTACGTTGCAGATTACAGTTTCACACCATTTTCTCATTTTCTCACCATTGTAAACACCATTTGAGCTATAAATAAATCTTTTGAGCGTGTTTTCATCATGATGAGCTAAACCCAACACTGGGACGACGGAGGAAACCAAAATTCATCATGCGGTAAATTCATTTAATTCTTTATTTGACTATTTGCATTAAATTAAAATTAAAAAAAAAATCTTAATTAATTGTCATTTCGTTTGATGGTTTATGCTTAGGATTAATTCTTTTGATATGCCATGCTTAGATTTACAATTAATATTTTAAGAATCTACCTTAGGCAAAGAAATAGAGTCAAAATACTTGTTGAATGAGCTATAATGGTTTAGAATAAATAGGTGAATCGCATGAATTTGAATATTTGGTGGAATCCTAGTCCCAGTACCTCTCGCCCACTTTGTTAACATTATTTGTATATTTATTTTTATTAAATTTAAAAATCGAACCTTCACAAGTCTTGAACGAACTTTTACAACTCTACTACTACAACAACTTTTGAAACACATCAAATTTTTGGCGCCGCCGACGCGGATTTTGCTTAGGTAGAATTTTTAGGTTTTTTTTTATTTTCATTTGTTCTTTTTACGTTTTTTTGGGTGTGTCTTTGTATTACAGGTTTGAAGTTGGATATTAAAGACTTGGAATCAAAGCTTAAAGCTAAAAGAGAAGGAAAAAGACAAAGCAAAAAAAAAAAAAAAAAGGAAAGAAAAATTAAAAAAAAAGAGAGAATTTTTTTTTTTTTTTTTTTTTTATTAATTTTTTATTTCTTTTCTTTTGCACTTTATTTGGACTTTGGACTTGGACAATTTTTTTTTAAACCCTAAGGAAGGGTACATTAAATATAAAACTGTTTGCAGGGAAGGACGACGATTACAATATCGTCTCGGCCCCTCGGGTTCGCACATGACATAGGAGTCGTGGCCCGAGTCGACTTCAGCGGTTCTTCGCCCGTCTGGTACGGGAGGTAAGCTTTCGAAACACCCGCGAATCCCCTGTTAGCGGGTTTATTGTATGCCTTAAGGTGAATATATGATGAGGATTTGAATACGGTTGTTTTAATTTCCTAGTAAAGGGCAAGGCCTGGCCAAATTAAGATAAGGACTCAGATTTCATCACCGTTTCCTTCTTGCCCGCCTTAGGAAAACGAAACCAAACGCGAACCTAAGTTTAACATTTTGACTAGAACGAGACCTATAGGGTAACGAGCTTAATAGGAAAGCCGTTCGAAAAATATTGGTTACTATTTTGAGCATACTTTGAAGTTCATGATGGTTTCTGCGAGTTGAATGCGTGACTGCGCCGCCTTATAATACAGGTGAGACCTTGGGTATCAAAGCTCCTCGCAGCTTCCCTCATCTCAATTCAACTTACTTAAACTCGGATTGATTCCAGAGAGGTTTGCTCAGATTGTAACGAATTCCTTTTCGAAAGATTAGAAGCTGGTCTAGAAACAATCTAAGTGGAGCCATCATGCTTTTTGTTTGCTAGAAATCTTTAGGTTTGTTTTGGTGGAGTCAGCCTGTTGTGTGTTTGCTTCGAACCCCCTTCCTTTAGGATTTTTTTTTTCTAGTGCATGCCCGAAAGGGCTTGGAAAAGAAATACTTTTGGCCGTTTGATTAGTGACGAGCCTAGAAGTTCTTCTTGTGAAAGCGAGGAGCTCGAAGACTCTTCTTTTGAGAGCCATGTTTTTGGAAACTTTAGTTTTGAGAATCTGTCTCTTCATGAGGAAAGTACCCATAGTACTTCTGTTGTGCCAGTGATGGCAACTTTGAAAGATTACATGTTCCCTACTAGGTCTACCTGAGCCTCTTGCATTAAATTTCCAGCCACTACGGCTAATTTCGAGATAAAACCTAGTATTCTTCAGATGATCCCTATATTCTTAGGGAAAGATGATGAGAACCCTTATTTTCATATTAGGGACTTTGAGGGAATTTGTGGGACAATTAGAATAAAAGACCTTACTGATGAAGTCTTGAAACTTAAGATGTTTCCCTTTTCCTTGAGAGATAAAGCCAAGACATGGCTGAACAACCTACCATCTGAATCCATGAAACATGGAAGGAACTTGTTGCTGCTTTCTATATGAAATTCTACCCTAAGCATAAAACTGCAGCTGTTAGGCAGAAAATTAGTTCCAGTGTGCAACAAGAGGGAGAGTCTCTTTATAGGTTTTTAGAGAGATTTAATGATCTCCTATCCCAGTGCCCTCACCATGGATTTGATAAGATGAAACTAGTAGAAATTGTTTATGATGGTTTAGACTATTCGACCAAAACCATGGTCGAGTCTATGTGCTCTGGTGAATTGACTAGTAAAAATGCCGATGATGTTTTTACCTTCTTAGGAGTTATTGCTGAAAATCCCAACAGTGGGAGTCTTGTGTTGAACCCCCTAAAAGACTCTTGGTCAATAGAAGTAGCACCAATATGGTAGATACAAGATTCGGGTCAGATGCTAAGTTTGCTGCTTTATCTAGAAGGTTAGAATCTTTGAAATTGAATCAGCCTAAACATAGGTCTCTTGTTGAAATTGATGATAGGATTAGAGCCTCTCAAGTCTCTAGTTCTGGAGTAGAACCCAATAGCTCGTTTTGGGATGGTCAGGTTAGTGAAGAACAAGCCCATGCTGTCTATAACAATGCTAGGTTTGAGAACCATCAGAAGTTTGACCCATACTCAGAGACCTACAACCCTGGTTGGAGAAACCATCCTAATTTTTCTTGGTCTAAGGGCCAGAATCCAGGTCAACCTAGTAATTCTCAGCCTCCCCAGGTTTTGGTTATAATAAAAATTCTTCGGGTCAAGCTCAGTTCCAGAACCCTTCTGAAAATAGAATGACTAGCTTAGAGGAATCTCTTGCTATACTAAAAAAGATCCAGGATATGCTATCACAGAGCCAGGAAATGTTAGTAAAGAGCCAGGGTAATTTTCAAGAAGAAACCAAGAAGAGTTTTAATAATAATTCCAAGTCTCTTGCTAAATTAGAACTTCAAGTCGGCCAAATAGCTAAGTTTCTCACTGATAGAGAAGATGGAAGGTTCCCTTGTCATACTTATCATAATCCCAAAGGAGAGAAATCGTACAATCATGTGAATTCTATTACAACTCTTAGGAGTGGAAAGAAAGTTGATAATAAGGTTGTCATGCCTGATAGTGAACATGTTGTAGTTCACCCTTCTGAGACCGAAAATGAGGAGACTGATAGAGTCTCCAAAGAGACCAATGAGGGTCCTGCTGAGCCCGATTTTGTTCCCAGAGCCCCATTCCCACAGTTGTTAGCCCCAACAAAGAAGGAGTCGACTTTCAACGAGATAATGGAAACATTTAAGCAGGTGAACATTAACATTCCATTGTTAGAAGCAATTAGGCAGATGCCTGCTTATGCCAAGTTCCTTAAAGATATTTGTACACGAAAGCGTAAGCTAAATTTCCAAAAGAAATCCTTTTTAGCTGGTCAAGTAAGTTCCATTCTTCTGAATCAAACACCTACTAAATATAAGGACCCTGGATGCCCCACCATATCTTGTGCGATTGGTAATCACATGGTCGATAAAGCTTTACTTGACTTAGGAGATAGTGTTAACTTACTCCCGTATCATGTATACACCCAGCTAGGTCTTGGTAAGTTGAACCCGACTAAAATGACACTACAATTAGCTGATAGGTCTGTCAAAGTTCCTCGTGGTGTCATAGAGGATGTTCTGATTGAGGTTGATAAGTTTATTTATCCAGTGGATTTCGTTGTTCTAGACACCCAGCCTGTTCAGGACCCAAGTGCTCAAATCCCAGTGATTTTAAGTCGCCCATTTTTAGCCACAGCTAACGCTGTCATCAATTGTAGGACTGGGCTTATGAACATATCCTTTGGTAATATGACCACTGAACTAAATGTCTTTAATGTTACTAGACAACCTTCTGAGAACGATGATTTAGAAGAAGTGAATATGATAGCACTTTAGTTCAGGATAAATGGCTTGACACTTTACTGGTAGATTCTCTAGATGATTTTGAGGAAACATTCTCTTAGATCAGATGTGTGATCAATCTTTAGAAGAAGCTCTTGAGTATTTTAAAGATTATATGGACCCAGAAATTCAGGCAATAGTTTTAGGTCTGTCTGAGAGTAATGACGACCCTAAGTTTGGGGGTAGAGAACTAAAAGAATCTCTTGAATATTTTAAGGCCTCTGAAGATCCGGAAATTCAAGCTATAGTTAGAGGTTTGTCTTTGAGTAATGAAAACCCTAAGTTTGGGGGTAGTGATGGTTCTTGTGATTGTCACATATCCCTAATTAGAGTCCCTAACTTGGGACTCGAGCCTTGTGTGTCTGAGATATTACTTGAGCCTATTCAGACTCCACTACCCGATCCTCCTGATGCTGTCCAGGAGGTAACCCAGGTATTAGAGACCCGTTTTTCGGATGAATCTATTTTCCAAGACACACATATGAAGTTCAATTACGCGCCGCAGATAAACCCAGTTGTCTTGACAGAAACCTTAGATGAGGACGTGCTCCTTCTTTTCATTTTTCTGAACCAGTACAGTTGTCTCATACTGGTGTCAGCTCTATTTGGTCTTATAAACCCACAATTGTTTCGACTATTGGTATATGACTTTGGAAGGTGACAATCATTTTTTAGGTATTTGATGTCTAGCTAAAGACTTTAAATTTAGTATTTCCTGGGAGGCACCCACGCTCATGCTTACGGTAATATCCTTCCTTATTTCTTTTTCCATCCATCAAGTGGTAACAATTTCTTCTTGTTCATGCTTTTAATTTCTTCTTTAGAACATTGAGGAAAATGTTAGATTTAAGTTTGGGGGTGGGGAAGAAACTTTTTGGTTAGCTTTTTGCAATAAATAAACTCCAAAGCCTAGAAATTTATTCTTATTAAGGTTGGCACTAACCAATCTAAGTGGATGGGAACATCTTTGTTGTAAGAGTTGAGGAACCAATCTGATTAGATGGAAACATCTAAAGAGTCTATTCATAAAAGCACATAGCTCAGGTGTTAGAATTAAAAAAAACACGGTAGTTTCGCCATATCTCGTTGAGCAGTGCTCTAACACATGTGACATATTTCATTTTATTATAGATTGTACCGTACATTTCGGTGGAAGACCAACAGGTGGTTATGGAAGACCAACATGTGACCAACCCCCACCCGTGCAAATTTTCGAGGACAAAAGTTCTCACTATGAAAAAAACTATGAGTGTAAAGATAAGGCTGAGGCAAAGAAGTGGGCTTGATCTCAAGGGCTGAAAAAGATATGCATAATAGTCCAGAATAAACAAGTTACATACACCACCTTTCAAATGGTTTACGAGTGTAGTAGAAAGTATGAGAGCCATTGGAAAAAAGGTAGTGAGTATACGCCAAAAAGCACGAGGAAGAAGGGACATCATAATACGAAGAAGTGCATATTCCCTTTTAAGCTCCAATTTAAATTTAACAAGGAGAAGAAAGTATGGTTTATGGTTAAAGTCGTCTCGGGTTATCATAATCATCCTATTCCGAAGAGTTTGATCAACCATCCTTATCCGGCAAGGCTCAACCCCTTAGAAAAGGAGTTAATACACGTGTTGAGTAAAAGACACACAAGACTTATTGATATTCTTAGTGGCGTGAAGGTGTTAAACCCCCAAAACTCATCTTCATTGGCAACCGTCTATAAAAAAAGGGAAAAATTTGGAAATGAGACATGGCAAGAGAGAGTTCTTATGAAACAATTATTGTTTTGTTTGAGGAGGCAAAGTACTCTACCGCCTATGACACGAATGAAGAAAATAAAGTGGAATATCTTTTCATCGTGAATCCGGAGTGTGTACAATTGGCAAGATGCTTTCATAAAGTTCTATTTATGGATTGCACGTATAAAACGAACAAGTGCAACATGCCGATATTGAACTTTGTTGGGAAAACATCTACCAAGTCGACATTTACCGTTGAGTTTTTTTCTTCTTGAAAAACGAGACGAAGGAAAGTTATATGTAGACATTGCAAAAGGTGAAGTTATTGTATCAACAAGGTTATACTCCAAAGGTGTTGATTACAGATAAGGAGCAAGCATTGATGTGATCCATACCACGTTTTTTCTCGACGCGCACCATCATCTTTGCAAGTTCCATATATGGAACAATGTGCAAACTAATTGCAAGAGGGTTATTTGGCCAGCAAGGAAAACCGAGATGGAGAGGGTTAAAAAACTACCGTCGGAGAAACAACAAGAAGAGAAAGATAAGTTTGAGATCGATGATAAAATAGCCGAGTTGAAATGGAAAGATTTTCAACAAGATTGGGAAGCCTTAATATGGTCGCTCAAAGAAGAAGTTTTTTTTTCAAAGGGAGCGTTTTGTATTGGAAAAATGGGCTACCTACCCGGATGTTATAGCGTATTTGAAGAACGAGTTGTTGGATCCCCACAAAGAAAATTTCGTTAGTGCATGGGTAAACCGTTATAGACATTATGACAACCAAGCCACAAGCACGGTGGAGTCGTCTCACTATCGGTTCAAAAGTAAGCTAAATTGGTGTGATGGTGGATTTATTTTTGTTTTTGAACCTATGGTCGAGTATTTGAAGCATGATCTCGATAAAATTAAAGGGGATTTTGAAAAGAGACGATCGAGAAAGCTCGTTGATTATTTGGATAGCCTTTGGCTATGGGGAATAAATTTATACGCTTCCCAATGGGCAATCCTAAAAATTATGACGGAAGTGGAGGTTTGGGAGAAATCAAATTTTCCACCGGGAATGAGATGTAATTGTCCCATCATGTCGGAATTGGGCCTCCCATATAAGCATGCGGTAGCCAATTATCCCTCAAAGATGATTCAGATCGAAGATATAGATCCATTTTGGAAACAACTATCATTTAGCAATCCATTACCCAATCAAGGTCTCGTGGAAGTGTTTTGCGACACGGATGCGCATAAGGAACTTTTTGAGAAGTATGCTTCTTTACTACCGGCGCAAAGATAACTTTGGTTGTGTGAATTGCAGAAATTCAACCGTCCATTCACTAGAGAATAAATTTTTGAACCAACCAAGGGGAAGGGCAAGGGTAGGCCTCCGAACAAAACTACAAGGAAAAAGGAACGGGCGGAAGCGAAGAGAAAGGTTCAAGAGGGTCCACAATTGACGCCTTCAAATCAAAGAGATTGTTCGGATTTTTAGAAGTTGAACGAGATGTACAAGGAAGCGAACGGTACGACTACATACAAACGTAAACAGAAGGAAATTGAAAAAGGCGGACCAAGCCGAGGTAGTGAAGTGAAGGTAAAAGGGCCCAAGAAGACGGTGGTTGTTCCATCCCAAGAAGGTTCAACAAGAAAAGTTTCATGTGGAGTCAAAATTAAAACCCCGATTGTTCCATCCCAAGAAGGTTCAACAACAAAAGAAGGTAGTGGAGTCCAAAGGAAAGTTGGTAATGGAGTTGGTATTAAGCAATTAGCGAGAAACCAAGGTAATGATGTCAAAGGAAGAGCACCAGTGGTCGAACTATCGCAAATCACCCCGCAAAGAGTTGTTAGTGGTGAGAAAGAGACGACTCATATGGAAGTAGGTCCGATGAAATCACCCCCTATAGATGAGAAACGCAATTATAACCGACCTACATACACAATATATAAAAATTACTTGCATTTTTTACCACATTTTATTCATGAGTACGTTAAGTCCACCGACGATGTTGAGGGCGACGGAAATTATGGTTACCATGTGTTCGTAGATCAACTTGGACCTTTCGAGGATGCAAAAGATTGGGATGTAGACCAAATTACTTATGCAAGGGAAAATTATTTTCTTGAACTACGTACTTTCCTCGATTTCTACAAGCCAATGATGAGATGTGAAAGAGAAGAAACGGAGGCGGTGCTAAATGAGAAGTTTGAAGCATTTGAACAACGTTTAAGGGGCAACACTAGATTGACAAGTGAATATTGGATGAGAATGCCAACATGTGGCTATCTACTCGCCCACTCATTCTATTGTGTTATTATTTTCATCTCCTATGAACATAGTTTTACACACGCACCAACAAGACGTATTTTTACCGAAGAATAATCACCAAGGATAGTCATCATGGGGTTTGTGAAGGTGAACCATTATATCGGCCTCTAATTGAAAGAATGATTCCCATTACCTCCATTAAGGAAGGGAGACGATGGTGATGGAGAAATACCAATGGGTTGGTGTAATAGGTTCGAGGAAAGATTTCAATTGTGGTCGGTATTACAATTATCGTGGGATGGTATGTGTGTACTAATGACTTCCGATGAGGATGACTATGAGACTTCCGATGAGGATGACTATGAGTAAATGTGGTGTGAAGGTTGTGATAATACGATAACAATGTTTTTTGACGTTTTTTTTTTAAGGATGGTGATTGTAAGTGAACCTATGTATTTTGAATCACTCATTATAAATAAACAATCTAAGTTGCTCTTATTATATTTTTAGAAAACCAAAGATATTGGTTATTTAGAGGTACTTACGGATAGGTTTACGCCGACACGATCCAGCCGTAATTACTCAATGACCAGGAAAATAAGCTTTTCGCTGATTTATGTCTGCAAAACCTAGATGTACACGGTTTTACGACTTGAAATGCTATCCGTAGTTCTGAGTTTTGGCAGATTTACGGCTTCAAATGCTACCCGTAATTATGAAAACTGTCAGATTTATGGCTATTAATGTTAGACGCAAGTTATGTTATGTCTAAGAATGCTAGCCGTAAATTATGTTATGGATGTCATTTCAGCCGATTTAGCTTTACGGCTGGGTTATTCAAGGGTTAACCTGGCGTAACTTACTATGGATTGTCATTATCATATTTTCACTCTGTTATACTTAAATAAGAGTCTGATAAATCAAAACACTAGTATCCATTCATTCAAGGTAAATTAATATCCCATTACTTAAAACAAACGAAATCCACCCAAATCCATAACCCTAAAACATACTAAAACTAAGTGCATAATGAAAAGATGAAATGACTTACACAAGTACACATAAACCACTCATTCACTACGACCAAGATTATTAGGAACATCCTCAGAAGATGATGAAGAGCTATGGGGAGTCCGGGAACCACTGATTCAATCATCCTTGTCGTTAGTATAGATATCATCCTTCGTTGGATTATGTAACTTCTGAAGCCTGAGAAGCATTGTTTTTTGTTGATCGCAATCCAAATATAAAACCTCCTCAATATTACGGGTCAGGCCCCTGGCCATCCACTTAGCTCGCTCGACCTATTTTCATATCAAGTTCACATCCATCAATCAATAGTTGTACATAATTTGAAAAACTTATAAAAAATGAAAAATGAAGAAGTTAGGGTACGTACCATCATCTTAATAATATCACACATTGCTAGTTCATATGGTTCTTTCTTGTTTTCACTTTCTTGGTTCCTAAGAGTGGTGCAAAACATATGAGAAGAGGGAAACAATTCAACTTACACTAATATATTTACGATTATGAAACAACATATGACCCATCCGTAAGACAACAAATCGGTCGGGAATTAAACCGTAAATAACATTTCGGCTTAGAAACGAAAAAAACGGCTGGGAAGTTTCCAGCCGAAAAAATCATCACCCAAATATATTTTTTGCAGACACATAACTACTTACGGTTGGGAAGTCCGATGCATGGAACAAACACATGGTTTGGATCTCGAATTTTCCCAACCGTTTTTCTACAATTACGGGTGGGAGTTCTTAATGTCCTAACCGTTAACACAACATTACGGCTATGACGATATGAACTCCTAGCCGTGAACGTCTCAGGAAACCTTTTATGAAAACCCTAAAATTATCAATCGATCATATTTTCCCAATGTAACACTAAAATAACTGGTGGGTTTTTCGATTCTTACCTAGTAGCAGCCATTTGTGTAGGATTCGTTGGTGTTTGAATAGATTGGTTCACCATATCTCCATTAAATGGAACATCAATAACTTGCCCAGTTTCAGAATCAGGGTTTAATCGGCCGGATCTTGTCACTCTTGATATTGTTACCATCTTAAGAATCAACTTGTAGAATCTAATCGACTTGAGTTGTTTGAAGAATCAATGGAGAAGAGAGGGAGATAGGTTTTAGAGAGTGTTTTTGAGAAGAAGAAGAAGAGAGAAAAGAAAGAGTAATTTGATGTGATAAAATGGTTTTGATTTTTAGTTTTGATTTAGGATTAGGTTTTGGTTTTAATTAATTTTATTAGGAAAGGCCAAATCTAAATTCTCAGTCACATATGGTTCCCCCTATACATTTAGCTACCCAAATCACATTAGGCCCCCAAAATCCTATTGGGTTCAAGTCCCAATAATATGATTCTAGTTTTATTCAATGACCGTTTTCGATATCCTTTCTTTAGATATACTTTCTTTGCACTCTACGTTGTTCCATCATTAACAGGCCTCATAAACTAAGCCTTTAGTCCCAAAGAAGATGGGTATGCTAGAAATGTAAAGTAAGATATAAACCAAGAGTTTCACCTCGCTTTTTCAGTATAAAGCGTCGCAAAGAGGGTAACGCCCCAACACTCTATCTTTTGGGTTTCATCTCATGATGATATGGTTGAGTTTTTCGCCTCGCCAAGTCTGTCACTACCTTATCCTTCTATTCTGGCCGAGGACATGCTGTGCAGGACGAAACTCCACATGCAGATTAAATCTTTGGCCCTTTACATGCCATGGGTTCACTTTTCCGGCATGGGGAGAGGGTGTTAACCATCTCCCCGTATGGATCATGAATTCACGAGTTCGCGGGTGGAAACTATCTCAGAGATAATCGGGTTTGTCATTCGCCGCACAGAGCGGAGAGCCAACCAGCACACAAGAATCAAACACCACTCATACGCCAACACATATTATCCATCAACCAACAACCGTCTTTAGTAGAACTCAAAACTCAATCCAATTAAAGCAAGGGAAGTGCGAGCACTAGAGACTTCTATTCCAAGTGAACACGTTGTGAGGGCAACCATCTTTATTAGGTGTCAGTTCGAAATACATAATTGTTACACGGTACCTTGTGAAATTAAAAATACCAAATAATCAAATTCGTCCGCCTAGTTAAAGAACCATCATTTGGGGCATATACAAAAAATCTTAGGCATACATAGTAGGAAAAAACCAAGGTCATTGGATAATGTTTGTGTGGTGCCCCCTATCCCGTCATTTCTCATCATTGCAAAAATGATCTTATTTAATTAGTAATTAATATTAATGATTAGTGTTAATTTGGTTAGATATTTTACTGTACTCAGTATAAAAGGATCGAGAAAACCCAGAAAGTAAATCTGCTTCTTAAGGAATGCAGCCTCTAAATTGACAACTTAATCTTCATTAATGAACTGAAGGAGGTTCTTACAACATAAATAACAGATAGCAAATGATTAACCTAGCAACCAACGGCTGGATAGTGAACACGTGTCACTAAAAGAGAGGCTCACTAATCGACCTATGATGACCTAGTTATAATAACACCATACAAGGGACTAAGGGCAGAAATGGTGCCCTTAAGGACTAAGATGGACTATGACATTTCCTTCCCATAAACAGTATCCTTGTCCTCAAGGATAAAGTTGCGGTAACTTGATGGACGAAAGATCTTCCCAAGTAGCGTCTTCAGGAGTTGAATTAGCCCACTGAATTAAGACCTGTCTCGCCAGCCGCTTCCCAATAAGCATGGTTATGTGTTTCAGTACTTTCTCAGGTCTCATAATGATCTCACCCTCATGATCAACAATAGGCAAAGAAAGAGAGGGAATATACTTTTGGCCAATCTGCTTCTTTAGCTGGGAAATGTGGAAGACTGGATGAATTCTGGCATGAGAAGGTAACTGCAATCTGTAGGTTACAAGACCAATTTTATGCAACAATGGAAAGGGTCCATAATACTTAGCAGCTAACTTGAAGTTCTTTCTGAGGCAACTGATGCTTGTCTGTAAGGCTGAAGCTTTAAGTAGACCATGTCTCCCACCTGAAAATTTCTGTCAGTTCTAGATTGATCAGCAAAGAACTTCATTCTTTCCTGGGTTGTGTGAAGAGATTCCTTTAAAATGTCTAGCATAACATCCCTTTCTTTCAAGTAAGACTCAACAACAACTACTGAAGTTGTTGCAGCAGAGGGAAAAGCCATTGAGGTGGTAAGTAGCCATAAAGTGCTTGAAATGAGGACATCTTCAAACTAGTGTGATAACTAGTATTGTACCACCATTCATCAAGAGAAAGCCACTGACTCCATCTGCTTGGTTTGTGGCCAGTAATACATCTCAAATAGGTCTCCAAACATGAATTAACTCTTTCAGATTGGCCATCAGTTCGAGGGTGGTATGTTGTGCTAAGATTCAAACTAATACCCAATAACTTGAATAAGTCTTTCCAGAAATTACTAGTAAAGACTCTATCTCTATCAGAACTATGGATGCATGCAATCCATGAAGTTTGAAGACTTGATCCAAAAATGCTATGGCTACGGAAGCAGATGTGTAGGGTGGTGAAGGGAAATAAAATGGTTGTATTTAGTCAGCCTGTCAACCACCACTAAAATAACACTTTTTCTATCACTTAGAGGGAGGCCTTCAATGAAGTCCATTGTGATATGCTGCCAAGCATGCTTTGGAATTGTGAGTGGCTGTAATAACCCAGATGGGAATGTATGCTGTCCTTGTTTCTTTGACAAACATCACATTCAGCAACAAAGAGGAGTATGTATTGCTTCATCTTAGGCCAGTAGAAGTAGTTCTTGGCCCTGAAATAAGTGGCTTGCATACCAGAGTGTCCTCCCAAAACAAGATTATGTAATGTACTCAGAATAAAGGACCTTACTCCCTTACTAGTGCCCACATAGAATCTGGATTTGTATCTCAAAATTTCATCTTTATATGTAAATGGATGAGTTGAGTCAGCTGATATGACAAGTTGTGCAATGAGCTGCTGAGCCTTGGGGTCATCAATATAGCTGTGGAGAAGTTCGGACATCCAAGTTGGCTTTGACATGGATAAAGCATTGCACTGAGAAGAATCATGAGACCTCCTGGACAGTGCATCATCAACTATGTGTTCCTTACCCTTTTTGTATCTTATTTCATACTCAAAGCCTAAGAGTTTCATAACCCACCTTTGTTGTAAAAATGTAGTAATTCTCTGTTCTAGGAAGTATTGGAGACTGTGATGATCAGTAAGGATAATGAACTTATTACCTTGTAAATAATGCTTCCATTTTTGAACTGCTTTAACAACAACTAAGAACTCTTTTTCATAAGTAGATAATGCTCTTGCCCTTAGTCCCAAGGGTGTACTGAAAAAAGAAATAAGCCTTCCTTCTTGAGTTAAGATAGCTCTAAGGAAGTTGTCACTTGCATCACTTTCCACAGTAAATGGCTTGGAGAAGTCTGGAAGTGCAAGAACTAGAGTGGTGGACATTGCAGTCTTCAGTTGCTCAAAAGAAGTAGTAGCTACTGGAGACCAATTGAAAGAGTTTTTTCTTAAAAGATCAGTAAGAGGTTTACTAATGGCACCATAATCTTTCACAAATCTTCTATAATATCCTGTAAGTCCCAGAAACCCTCTTAATTAATGTAAGTAGGGAGTGGCCAGCTTTGCATAGCAGCTACTTTATTTGGGGAAGCACAAACCCAAGGTGGAGTAATAATGTGGCCCAAATATTCCAACTAAGATTGACCAAAGCAACATTTGGACACTTTGGCAAAGAGTTGGTGCTATCGTAATAATGATAAAACAATCTTCAAATGCTCAATGTGTTCATCCATGGAAGAACTGTATATTAATATGTCATCAAAGAAAACTAAAATAAACTTTCTCAAGTATGGTGCAAAAACTTCATTCATAAGGGCTTAAAAAGTTGCAGGTGCATTAGTAAGGCCAAAGGGCATAACCTTAAATTCATAATGACCATGATGTGTCTTGAATGCAGTCTTGAAGATGTCAGCAGGATGTACCAAAATCTGGTGATAACCATCCCTAAGATCAATTTTTGAAAGAACAAAGAACCCTTTCAATTCATCTAACAGTTCATCCACTAAGGGAATGGGAAATTTGTCTTTAATGGTAATACTATTGAGCTTTCTATAATCTACACAAAATCTCCAAGAACCATCTTTCTTCTTTACCAAAAGAATTGGAGAGACAAATGGGTTGTGGCTAGGTTGAATAATACCAGAATGGAGCATATCTTTAACTATTTGTTCAACAACTCTTTTTTGAATGTATGGACACCTATAAGGTCATTGATGAGGAGGTTGAGAATTAGGTTTTAATGGATATGGAGTGATCCAGACTCCTATGAGGAGGCAGTGAAGTTGGTTCTGCAAAAATATCCTTATATTCCTCCAAAAGTGGTAATAATGGTGAAGGAACAAGAGGTGGTAGAGTTGAGGAGGTGACAGAAAATAAGTGGCCAATAAGGCCATGTGTATTTTTGGTGAAGAAATTCTTCATAGCTGAACTACTCATCATGAGTAAGGAAGGCTTGGTATTAGTGCCAGTTAAGGTGATTTGGTGGCCATTGTGAAAAAATGAGATACTAAGTTTATAGAGGTTGAAAACAACATCACCTAGATTTCTGAGCCAATCATCTCCAAAGACCATATCACAGCCTCCAAGTGGAAGTATCCTGAGATCTTCAGTGAACTTATGGTCTTGCATAATCCAGAAAAGCTGTGAGCAACTGCCAGTGCTAACAGTCTTCTCACCATTTGCCACTGTAATTAACATGGGAGGAGTCTGCTCTACCTTGCAGTTGAGTTTAACAACTAATGCAGATTCAATAAAGCTTGTAGTGCTCCAAGTGTCAATGAGGATGGAAATGGAGTGCTTGTTTAATAATCCAGGAATTCGAATTGTATCCCCTGCAATATTACCAATCAGAGCATGCAATGAGATTTCCATATCTGACTCAACTGGTGAGTCAACGGCTTCCTCAAAAACTTCCTCTTTAGTGTCATTTTCTTGAGTGTATGTGTGATCTGCTTGGACCATAAATAATTGTTGTCTGCCTTTGCAGATGTGCCTACTGCTATAAACTTCATCACAATTGTAGTAGAGCCCTTTTTCTCTTCTTTGCCACATTTGTTCCTGTGTTAATCGTCTGATGATAGGGGTGGAAGGTGTTTGTTTAAGAATAGTGGGTGAGGAAGATTTGGGTGTTGTAGGTGTGAATTTAGAAGTAGAGGAAGAGGTGATGATAGGTTTAGGGGAGAAGTTTTAAGAAGAGAATTGTCTAGTGGAAGTGAAGGCAGTGGGTTTTTGGATAGTTGGCTTATATAGCAGTTGATATTTCTGCTCTTCCATTCTAGCTAAGAAAAATGCCCGACTAAGTGTAGCAGGGTTGAACATATGCACATAATTGTGTATTTCTTCCTTAAGACCACTGATGAAACTCATAATAAAGTATCGTTCATCTAAGGAAGGATTGTAAGCCAGCATTAAAGCTTTTAGAGATTCAAATAGCTCATAATATTCTTCCACAGAGTTAATTTGCATCAATTTATTAAAAGAACTAACAAAATTTTCATCAATAGGATTTAAAATCTAACGCAAATACCTTGAGCAAATTCATACCAAGACATACGAGGACGACCAACTTGAAAATTTAATAACCATTTATCTTCCTTACCATCAAGATAAATAGTTGTTATATCAACCTTCCTATGCTCTTCAATGTTGTGAAGAAAGAAATACCTGTCGCATTTTTGAATCCACCCACGAGGGTTTTCTCCATCAAATCTGGGAAAATCGAGTTTAGGAATGCGATTGAAGGGTGGGTTCGACTGATTTTGAGGAATGAACCAAAAATAGGTGGATTTTCAGGTGTGCGTGCACCAGAATGGCCACCGGAGTCATGAACATGAGCTTTGCCGTTTGGGGAGGCAGATCTGAAGAACAAATCCATCTTCTCTGTGAGACCCTTTACAGCACTGCTGTTTCCTTGCAAAGTGCTGAAGTTTCTTTAATTTCCTTCTTTACACCTTTGAGTCGATCGTTTGTGTGTTGTCTATCTTTTGAGAAGAGGTCGTGAAGATCTTTAACGGATTTAGGATCGGACCATTGAAAAAAAAAATTAGATGGCTCTGATGCCAATTGTACTGTACTCAGTACAAAAGGATCGAGAAAACCCAGAAAGTAAATCTGCTTCTTAAGGAATGCAGCCTCTAAATTGACAACTTAATTTTCATTAATGAACTGAAGGAGGTTCTTACAACATAAATAGTTGTTGATGGTGGTTTTTAGCTTAGGGAGAAAACTGTAAAAGTAGTAGACCTTGATATATCTATATTCCTCAGGGAATTTGGAGAATATATCAGAATATGATGAGTGTCTATGTCTCTCTTCATATTATATTAAAACTCAAGCTCCTAGATGAATTGTTCACTAGTATAGAGCCTAATGAGTGTTTAAGCTCCTAGCTGCATTAATTACTAATGCCGGAGCCCTCTTAGTATATTCCTATGCTATGTTCCCCAGTCGAACTCTCAATATTGGCATGACATGACGATTAATATTCACTCGCAGCGGAGTAGCATGAATCTCCCGAAATGTTAGTATTGAGACCTACATGAAAACACTCACGTAGGCTACACCACTTTCTGATAAAGAGATCAGCATGTTTACACACTTTTTAATTAAAATTTAGCGCGATCGAACACGTTTAAATTCCTTAAGGAAAATCTAGACTGCCCATGTCAGTCTTAAAAGACGATCATGTCCGCATGATTTGGCCACACAATTCAACGAGCCTAGCTTACTCCTAGCGGAACTGGGTGATCAATGATGACCACCGACGGACCCACTAACGTCCCAGCCGGTCATAATCCATTTATTTCACCCGCAATGCCTCCAAACGTTAACCAAAGCATGGGGTGATCGCAATGTTGAAAGAAAGCTCAAACGAGCTAAGACCGACCATAACGGTCTCAAATTCATCACAACCGCCCAACTTAGCTAGCCTAGTTGGACGGTTTAGAATTCCTTCGAATGATCAAAAAGGTGCTGATGCGTTCACCGATGGCCCAACTTCATACCTGGTCGATCGAACTATACATAGCAATCCAAGAGCGCGTCAAACCGCTTGCCCAAAGTAGGGTGATCGCGCGCTCCCCTAAATTGAGTCAGCGGCATTACACAACTGCCGCAAATCGATCACGACCGTCTATCTTCGCCAGCCTAGTCGGACGGCCTAGATCTAATTTCAGGAGGCCAACGAGATGCTTGCACACTCACCAACAACCCATCTGTGCATATACCTAATCGATCTGTCCAAATCAGCGGCAAACGCCACAAATCGTTTGGCCCAATGGTAGGGTGGCCGCACGGCTTCAAACCCTAAAATACAATCAGCGGCAGCATACAACTGCCGCAAATTATCTTGTCCGACCAACTTTGCTAGCTTGGTCGGATGGTTTAGATCGGATTCTAGAGGGCCAACAAGGTGACACCATGATCACCGGCCACCCCTCCTCCATAGGGAGCGATCGACCAAGTGGTAGTTCACCCATATTCTTCCACTGTATCAGATAGAGATAAGGTGTTTACCAGCAATTTCTGGCAATATCTCTTTAAAGCTCTGGGTACAAGTCTGAATTTAAGCACAACTTACCACCCCCAAACTGATGGGCAGACTGAAAGGGTGAATGCCTGTCTAGAAAATTACTTGAGATGTATCATAGGACATCAAACTAGCAAGTGGTTCAAGTGGATTGCACTAGCAGAATGGTGATACAAAACCAGCTATCACACAAGCCTGAAAATGCCCCCATTCAAGGTCTTATATGGCTACAATCCTCCTCATATTGCATTTCCAACCACAACAATCACTTTTGTTGTAGCAATGGAGAAGTATTTAAAGCAAAGAGATGTGATAGGTGTCTAAAACACCCTATTTTGATAACGATTTCTTACACTTTTCCTTATTAGTTTTCTTGGAATTTTGTATATTACGCTTATTTTCTATGTTTTTAGGTACAATGTCTCGAAATTGCGAAAAGGAAGGAAAAGCTCCACTAATTTCTTTCTCTTAAATGTTTTATATCAGGAAAATTCTCAAGACATGTACCCATCATAGTTTCAATTTGGTTACACCAAAATGGAACTTGTGTGGTGGTTGTACTGGGTGCTGGACTTGTTGGCCAGTTTTAATGGGCTTAACAATACCAATGGCTAGGCTAAATTCTTCACTGTGTAGAAGAAATGGACTTCACACAATTTCAGTGGAGTTTACTTATGGGCATTGCACATTTGTGCTGGTGGGGAAACAATACAAAGAAATGAAATTAGTTTCCTTTGAAGCCAAATTCAAGTAGCAGAGAAGAAGACCCAAGTGTGTTGTAGCTGCCAACTGAGTCTGCAGGTTAGTTTTCCGGTGCTCAGGCCATGGTTATTTTGGTCGTTCAACAAGGAGATGGTTCTGGTGTTCGAGTAAATGGAGAGTTTGGCTTAAATTTCTGTCTGGGAAGTCACGGCTGAATAGGTGAGGTTGCTGCTGTCAGTTGTGGTATGAATCATGATGATTTGATGAAGGTCAGAGACCAAGAAGAAGATCCAAGAGATGGTACAAGTCTGCAGCTGTCTAGGGATCAAATTTGGGGTTGTTTTAGGTTAGAAATCAGCTCAGCCGAAATCTCATCTTATTGTTGCCGTACAGATTGAAAGGGGATCTGAGATTGTGGAATGAATGGGTTATGATGTCTGTGTTTGAAGAAAAAGAAGCTCGAGATGAACAATTGGTAGCTGGAAATGAAGAAGGAACTTGGGTCATTCTCAAACAACAATTGGGAGAAGACTTGAGTGGAGTTTAGCTGATTGTTCTGGACAGATTACAGGTGCTGTGAAGACAAGGAAGAACAGACAGTAAATGAATGGAGCTATGGGGTTGTGTTATGCTTTGCAGGGAACTCGAATTTGGGAAGAAATGGAGCCAAGAGGAGAGAACAAAAGACAACAGTTGAACTACACACAATGTGTTTGACAGAAAGCCTAAGCCAATGCTAACATATTTCTAGTAACACAGGAAATCCTATGACTACATTGCTGACGGTTTGAATCAATATTGATTAAGAGAAAGATAATTGTTTACAGGACTGTGAAGAGAATATATACACCACTCTCTCTCGACTCAATTCATCTCTTGCATTCGCACGTGCTACACACATTCAACCTACACAGACAATCACTTGGACACTAAGATTACATGTTATTACCCTCCCTCAAGCTCAAGGGGGCTTGAATAGGCGACTTGAGCTTGCACACACAATCACTTGCACATTTACATTAAATGAACAACAACAGGATAGAATAGCATAAACTGCAACAGCGTATAAACCAAACTAACCATATATGGTGATATAGAAATGACAAACCAGAAGTGTTCAGGGCAGCAAAAAGAAGAATTGGTGTAGTAGTGACAAACCAAGGCCTGAATTGGAGATATTGTTGATGTGAAATCTAATCGCAGAGTTTTGACAAAAGTAGCAGCTTACCACCAGCAGAAAGAATAATAATGCAGCCAAACTGACAGTTGAGAGTAGGTGTTGCAGTCAGAAGATATGCAGATAGGAGTAGTAGTTGAAGTTCATACCATACAAAGCCTCCAATGTGCATAAGATGAGAAGTAAATGCTCCACCAAGTGCTGAGAAAGCTCACCAACACACACTGAAGTAACAAGAGAGGAAGTGGACCAAGAAGTATCATCTATAGAATTTGAGCGCAACAACAACAGCAGATCATACACCCAGTGTACACTTCTAACAATTTAGTCCGCAACAGGGGAATCAATGAGGTAAAGAACTGAGGTAGATGAGAAGCCTAATCTTGTAGCTATGCACTGTAGGACAGTGTGGTCAGCTGTTCAAGGACATAATGAGAGATAGGTGATGCTGCAGTCCATAGAAAGCCGTAGAAGGTAGCAAGCAACAGCATTAGTTGAGTCAGTAGTACATTTTGCAACTAAGAAGTAATGTAGCAGGTGAAAATAAGGTGCACTTGATGTTGCAGCAGTAGTTGGCGTAGCCTACAGGTAGCAACAGTTGGAGCAGATAATTTAGACAACAAACCATAAAGAATTGGTGCAGTGTATTGAAAATGGAAAATTTCTTGTTTGGTCCTAGGCCCATATAGTTATTTATAGTAGGGTCCAACCGGATTTTTTTTTTATCCGGAGGTCCAAAATTAATTAAAACATGGAAATGTCCATAATGCCCATTACTACCAAACGTGTGTGTCTACACTGCTTACAAATTTGAGTACATATCTGGTACACTGCTTAAAAATTCGAGTACATATTTGCTACACTGCTTACAAATTTGAGTACATATCTGTCGCACTGCTTAGAAATCTGAGTACATATCTGTCGTACTGCTTACAATTCCGATTATATATCTGAATGCTTACAAATTCGAGTACATATTTGCTGCACTGCTTCCAGGTAGAGTACAAATCTGTAAGAATCAATGATAAATAAATTAGAAAACGTCATATATGTACTGATAGGTAATACACAAAAGAAAACTGAAAAACAATTGATAATAACAATTTATGAGTCTTGTGACTCTATAGATTATCATTTCCACATAGTGACTAAGGGTGAAAAAAACAGTTGTGTATCAGGTGGTGTCTGTTTGTAGCATGAAGCAAGAAATGGGTATTCCAGTGAGACAGCAATATCGCACAGGAGCAGGTAGTCAGGAAACTTGTGGTAGAAAAAAGAATTGTTCTGCCTCAGAGGTCTACATGATTTTGGGAGAACGATAAAGCTTTCAAAAACTAGTATCAGTTAACAAAATCACATTATCTAACTATAAATATTAGGCTAACCTTTTACTTATCCGCATGCCCATGAGCCTACATTAGGTCATTTGGTATTTAAGAAACTACACAGGGTGAGGTCTATCTATCCAGTTGAGGATAACAGTTCCAGAGCAGTAAACAACATCGAGAAGATGCACCAAGCTACTATTCTATTTATTTTGGTATGTATGACAAAAGCAACAAAATCCGAGCAACATACATGTTCCAGGTGCACCTCTGCCTGCTAATTTTTCTTCTAATGAGGATGTGGATGAAGGGAATGGAGTAATTTATATAGCTGAGATGCATCCACTGGTGATCCAAAGTTGAGTAACGCAGAACGGGTTCCCACCTTCACCTGTCCGTGATAGATAAGATACAAATTGTATCATGAATCTTAAAAGGAAATATAGAAAAGATGAAGACCACATAAGAGGAAGAGCACATACACATGAATCAAAATCCCCTTCAATTCTTCACCAAGTGGAGCACCAGCAATGAGTAAGATACAGTCATGCAATTCCAATTTAACTCCTTCAATTCTCATCTCTCTAAAGATACCCAACGCTTCTAATGCATTTCAAGAACACTTATTCATCAAACACTTCACAACATCACTAACAAACATAAAATTCAAATACTACACATATGAATCAAAGAAGGTCTATAAACAAATCTAAGCAAAACCCAACTGTGTACATTCTTTTCATCAACTATATCCCCACAAACTTTTAAAACAGCAAGAGAAGTATTAAATTTAGGACGAACTCTGGACAGTGATGTTTATCAACAATTGATAATAACAAAAGAAAACTGAAAAACAAACCATAAAAGTATCAGATCTACTAATGAAATAAACACAAAACATGATTGTTTATTTAAATATGAACTTGTTCCATCAAAATCCACCAGTATATCATATACGTACCGATGATTAATACACAAAAACAACTTAAAAGCATATCAAAAACAACCAAAATGAAACTAAAATCAGTTGCATGTGAAAACCAAGTAATGAATCTCTAAAAACCAGAATCGAAACACTTTTTTTCTTCAATATTCCATATATATACTTCTAGATCGAAGAAGAAAAATATCAAAAACTACAAAAATAACAAAATTAAAGCATAATTTTTCAGTACATCATATATGTACTGCTGATTCATAATCTAAACTTCAGCTGCATGTGAAAAACTAGTAACGAATCTATGAAAAAAATAGAATGGAAACCGAAAATCATTGTTAATATACATACCTGGAAACACAAACAATCTTCTCGTCGTAAATCATAACGATGCATCTTCTTCTTCTTCTTCTTCTCAAAAATAAACTAAGTTTCTATCAGTACGGGATATACGTACTGTTGATTCATATACAAAAAAGAACTGAAAATACGTCTAAAACATCTAAAATGGAAGTGGCATAATCGAATCTAGCAACGAAATGAACAAAAAATGTGATTATTCATCTAGATCTAATATATAGTCGACAAATTAACCATGGAGATCGAAAACATAATCAAGCACAACAATGATTAGAACGCCAAAACCTTAAAAGAAACATTACAGTGGAAAATCTTCATCATCTGATTCGGTAGAAACGAGAAAGAACAAAAACAAATCTTCATCTTCATCTGCAACAATGGTGAGAGGAAAGAGAAGAAGAAAATGAATATGAAATGTGAAAAATATTTCTCATGCTTTTAACATATTAAATAGGAAAGGTTATTTTTGGTATTTTCATATTACGTATACCTGATCTCGCACGTGTGCAGGACCTGGGCTAAAAAATTTGGTCCATTTTCATGTTTTCTTTTAATTATGGACCTCTGATTACTGGGCTTTAATGGGTGGACCTGCCACTAACTAAGAACACTATAATGATACCTATTGGTAATTCCTACATTGAAAATTCATCTCAGTAGTAGCTTTGAAAAGCATTAATCCAGATCACTGAATTCTGTGCACAAATAGCTCGTACGTTTGCAAGATAAGAATGAAACTGCACCAAGCTACTATTCTATTTATTTTGGTATGTATGACAAAAGCAACAAAATCCGAGCAACATACATGTTCCAGGTGCACCTCTGCCTGCTAATTTTTCTTCTAATGAGGATGTGGATGAAGGGAATGGAGTAATTTATATAGCTGAGATGCATCCACTGGTGATCCAAAGTTGAGTAACGCAGAACGGGTTCCCACCTTCACCTGTCCGTGATAGATAAGATACAAATTGTATCATGAATCTTAAAAGGAAATATAGAAAAGATGAAGACCACATAAGAGGAAGAGCACATACACATGAATCAAAATCCCCTTCAATTCTTCACCAAGTGGAGCACCAGCAATGAGTAAGATACAGTCATGCAATTCCAATTTAAACTCCTTCAATTTCTCTCTCTAAAGATACCCAACGCTTCTAATGCATTTCAAGAACACTTATTCATCAAACACTTCACAACATCACTAACAAACATAAATTCAAATACTACACATATGAATCAAAGAAGGTCTATAACAAATCTAAGCAAAACCCAACTGTGTACATTCTTTTCATCAACTATATCCCCACAAACTTTTAAAACAGCAAGAGAAGTATTAAATTTAGGACGAACTCTGGACAGTGATGTTTATCAACAATTGATAATAACAAAAGAAAACTGAAAAACAAACCATAAAAGTATCAGATCTACTAATGAAATAAACACAAAACATGATTGTTTATTTAAATATGAACTTGTTCCATCAAAATCCACCAGTATATCATATACGTACCGATGATTAATACACAAAAACAACTTAAAAGCATATCAAAAACAACCAAAATGAAACTAAAATCAGTTGCATGTGAAAACCAAGTAATGAATCTCTAAAAACCAGAATCGAAACACTTTTTTTTCTTCAATATTCCATATATATACTTCTAGATCGAAGAAGAAAAATATCAAAAACTACAAAAATAACAAAATTAAAGCATAATTTTTCAGTACATCATATATGTACTGCTGATTCATAATCTAAACTTCAGCTGCATGTGAAAAACTAGTAACGAATCTAGGAAAAAAATAGAATGGAAACCGAAAATCATTGTTAATAACATACCTGGAAACACAAACAATCTTCTCGTCGTAAATCATAACGATGCTCTTCTTCTTCTTCTTCTTCTTCTCAAAATAAACTAAGTTTCTATCAGTACGGGATATACGTACTGTTTGATTCATATACAAAAAAGAACTGAAAATACGTCTAAAACATCTAAAATGGAAGTGGCATAATCGAATCTAGCAACGAAATGAACAAAAAATGTGATTATTCATCTAGATCTAATATATAGTCGACAAATTAACCATGGAGATCGAAAACATAATCAAGCACAACAATGATTAGAACGCCAAAACCTTAAAAGAAACATTACAGTGGAAAATCTTCATCATCTGATTCGGTAGAAACGAGAAAGAACAAAAACAAATCTTCATCTTCATCTGCAACAATGGTGAGAGGAAAGAGAAGAAGAAAATGAATATGAAATGTGAAAAATATTTCTCATGCTTTTAACATATTAAATAGGAAAGGTTATTTTTGGTATTTTCATATTACGTATACCTGATCTCGCACGTGTGCAGGACCTGGGCTAAAAAATTTGGTCCATTTTCATGTTTTCTTTTAATTATGGACCTCTGATTACTGGGCTTTAATGGGTGGACCTGCCACTAACTAAGAACACTATAATGATACCTATTGGTAATTCCTACATTGAAAATTCATCTCAGTAGTAGCTTTGAAAAGCATTAATCCAGATCACTGAATTCTGTGCACAAATAGCTCGTACGTTTGCAAGATAAGAATGAAACTGCCTTTTATAATATTCAGTCACTCACAACAATACTGGTCTCTGCAACATAGAATCTGAATGATAAAAAATATGAAGTACACACCATCACCAGTACTCGAAAGACAAGTTCATGCTCAGCACCAGGACAACATTCATAGAACCAATGCAACCATTAGAAACAGAAGCTTAAAATACAAATCTGAAGACCACTATAAATCCTACTGTAGAAGAAAAATTAAGCACCAAAGTATTCTCCTCCAACATGTTACCACTTAGCCAACAAGCTTGAGCTGAATCAAGATGTATTATCCAGGAACTGTAATTAATATCCACCAAACAACAACTTATTGCAACAGTTGAAGAACTTTATTGCAATACTCATGAGAGTACCCATTATTATGCACTAAAGGAAAGGAAAAGAAACTGAAAAAGATAAAGGAAAACCAGGCTACACTCAGAGTTGAGTGCGGAATCATCAAGGAGAACCACAACTTGTACTTATATATTTCACCAATTTCAATCCCAGAACATCATCTTCAGTTTCATCATTAAACTCGCAAACCAACTCACTCGTGATCTCTCACATGACGAGGACTGTACCAAAACTAACACCAATGGGATGAAATGAAAAATAATCAATCTAAGCACATATAGTGCAACAAACACTCAATTCATACACTCACCAATGTACATCTGCGACTTAAGAGAAGATTTTCCCCACTATCAAATGAAACAACATTAAGCTTCTCTCTAATCTAGACAATGTGCAGCAGAGATAGGCATGCGCAAATCCTAATAACTCCAGGTATCAGCACAAGTAGGACTTGATGAAAGAACTAGTTGCCACAAACTAGTTATGATGAAAACAACTTTTGAAGACAGAATTATCTGTTGTTGAGGTAGTGATGTAGAAGCTGAACACATGAGGTTAAAACCAAAGTAATCTAAAGATAAATTTGGAGATTACCAGCAAAAACTCGGATGATAGTTGATGAGGTAATAGATTTCAATCCAAACACCAAACATGAAATTGAAATAACCAAGAGCTCAAACCCTAAAACTGAATTTTAGTTTCAAAAGACATGGTTAATCCTCTTGACGACTATTTTGGGGTAAAAACTTATTCTGGTGTTTTTGCTAAATTTGGGTGTGTTGATGAGAAACGAATTTAAACCCTAAACAAATGCACTGCATGGGAGTACTTTTATATTCGAGGGATCAATCTGTAAGACTCTGGCCTAAACCAAGAAATGGTCGTTCCAGATTCAATTCGGTCACAAAGTGAAGGAGAAGGGTTGATCTTAGGGAGGGAAGCGAAGAAGGTGTTTGAGATCAGAATGTTGAATTATGAAGGTGTGGCTATTTTATAATTTGTATCAGAAAATGGTTTCTGGCTACTTTAGTTGATAACACTTGTTGTTCTTGTCGAAATAGGTTGAAAACCTATTTATACAAGTCATTTGAGCGCCATCCTGATCTCGTAGGAAGTGGGGAAGATTAAGTAGTGGAGTAGTGGGGTTGTGTAAGAGGTGGTGATCATCACGTGGTCACACCTTCACCCACTACTCTCATCGTTGTTAACTGTTCGTCATTTCCTGACACGTTAACGTAATGGGCGCGTTGCACGCCGCACGCTGTAAACCGCCAGACTAATACCCCAGTATGTATCCCCCAGTTTGTGACGTGTTTGATGTCTCGAGTAAGTGGGTCAAGTCGTGGGGACTTGCCGCAAAGAATAGCATATGGTGCTATTAGGTTAAACAACTAAGTTGTTTATGAAATATCGTATGTATTCGATGCACGCAAAGCATCGACTTTAAGCATCTCAAAATATTCGATGTGCATGAAGCATCGTTGTTTTAGAGCTCGATTGAATAAGTTGCGGATTGGGCGTCTTAAAAGGGAAGCATGATCGATCACCTTTGGGTATCATTTGAGAACCGTATGGGTGAGTTATCACTTGGCCGATCACTTCCTGTGAAGGAGAGGTTGTCGGTAATCATTGTTACACCCCATCGATCGTCTAGTATTCGATCTAAGCCGTCCGACCAAGCCGGCGAAGATGGACGGACGAGACGATTTTGAGGCAGCTGTCAGCTGTCGCTGATTTAGGATTTGGTAGCCGCGCGTCTACCCTATTTTGGTTGATCGAATCCAAACGTCAGGCACTGATTCAAATAGGCCGATCGTCCATATGTGAAGACGATCCGCTAGTGAGTATCTTGACATCTCCTGGGTCATCTAAAATCAAATCTAAGCCACTTGATTCGGCTGGCGAAGATGAGTGGTCACGATCTATTTGCGACAGTAGCATATTGCCGTAAATATGAATTAGGGTTTTAAAAACGGTCGTGTCTACCCTAGTTCAATCGAGCAATTTGATACATCATTGACTTCCCACGGGCAAGTAAATCGAGTGGGAATAAAATTGGGACGACGGTGAACTTATGTGTACCTCCTTGATCGCTCGAAACACGATCTAAGTCGTCCAACTAGGCTAGCTAAGTTGGAAGGACACGATCGATTTGCGATAGTTGTATACTGCCGCGACCCAAATTAGGGTTTTGAAAATAGCGTGTTTGCCCTAGTTTGGGCAAACGATTTGTTGTTGTACAGGATTGTCGCGGGTAGGTCGATCGGGAAAGGGAGCAGTTGGTCCGCCAATGTGCATGTCAGCGCCTCTTTGATCATTCCAAGGAAGATCTCAGCCGTCCAACTAGGCTGGCTAATTTGAACGGTCATGATGTATTTAAGACCCTTTTTGACGGTCTTAGCTCGTTTGAGCTTATTTTCGAATAACGCGAATACCCATATTAGGGTTGACGTTCGGAGTGCTTGGAAGTTAATTAAATAGGACTCGATCGACTAGGGCATTAGTGGGCCCACCGGTGGTCACTACGGTGATTACCTAGTTCTGTTAGGAGTAGGCTATGCTTGTTGGATCGTGTGGCCAAATTGTGTGGCCGTGATCGTTTTTTGAGACTGATATGGACAGTCTAGATTTTCCTCAAGAATTTTAAGCGTGATCGAGCTAACTTAAAAGTGTGTCGGTACGAAATTCTCTTTGCTAGAGGGTGATGCATCCTATGTGGGTACTTCCATGTAGATCTCAATAATGACACTTCGGGAGACTCATGCTACTCTGCTGAGAGTGAAAATTTAATCGTCATGTCATCGCAATATTGAGAGTTCGGCTGGGAACATAGCATAGGAAAATACTAGGCAAGTAATGCATTAGCGAATAATGCCGGTGGAAGATAAAATTCACAGAATATTTGGGATTGTTGTTGCACGCACCATTCTGAATAAATTTCATATATACAAATATATTGAATTGCTCAATGCATATGTGAGCGAAGAGGATTAAGCACTCATTGCTTTTAAATGGCTTCTGTTCCTTTGCAGGATGACAGCGCATTAAATACAGGGTTTACGATTTTAGCCCTTGAACTAAAAACCACCATCAACAACGATGTAGCAGGTGTAAAAAAAAACTAATTTCGACCAAAAAACCTCCAAGAACATACTCCATACCAAATACTCCATGAATCTCCAATCAAACTTCATGAACAACTGTAATAATGGCAAAATATAAAAGATCTTTGATAATTACTCAATTATGAACCTAATTATATCTGAGAAATCAACTTTCGATGAAGCAGCAACAGAAATTGATGAAGAACTGAAACAGAAGCAGGAGAAGATCGATTTAATGGTGGTTGTGGTGATGGAATTACAGGTCAGGTCCAAGGATCGACGCGGTTAAGCTTCCCTCCTCGATGATACCAGAGTAACACAGGAAATCCTATGACTACATTGCTGACGGTTTGAATCAATATTGATTAAGAGAAAGATAATTGTTTACAGGACTGTGAAGAGAATATATACACCACTCTCTCTCGACTCAATTCATCTCTTGCACTCGCACGTGCTACACACACAATCACTTGGACACTTACATTACATGTTATTAATTTCTACCATCTTTGCCATGGACTTTGTGTGATCATCTGCCAAGGGTTAAGAGAATAATTCAAGATCAACAATGATATAAAGTGGTGGTTGTTCCTGACAGAAGCATGGGACAGAAGCATGGGAGCTGATGTTGTTGTGAAGGTCAGGTGAAATAGTTAGGGGTTATTTGCAGCCTTGGCAGTGATAAAGAAGGGATGAAATCACCAGTTATGTGCAGCTATGATCCATGGCTCTGTATGTAGTAAAGGAGGTGTATTTTTCAGTTGTTAGAAGCTTGGTTGATGTGCTGAGACACGGGAATTGGAACTGATAGCCAATGGTGCTGGTGATGGTGGTATGTGTTTTGAATCAAGTGCTGACTGTGCAGGCAGATATGAGGGTTATTGGGAGATAGAGAATATACTGAAATTGAGTTATGATACTGATGGTTCCAGTTCGAGAAGATTATAGAGATATGGTTCGAATGTGCAGCAAGTCTGGTGGAGTTTCAGAACTAAAACTCAATGGAGAAGAGTCCAGGATGGATAAAAAGACACGGGAGCTGTAGATGTAAAATTGTGAGGATTTGGTGAAATTCTGGGAAGCAAGACCATGACCAGTAGAGGTTGTTCGACTGCACCAAGTCTGTGTTGGTAGCTATGGGTCAATTATGAGAAGAACAAGACCACAGTTAACAGCAGGTGCTGACAAGGGTTTAGTGAGAAGACTGAGTACAATAAGGAAAGAAAGAAAGTAACTTGAACTAGTGATAGTTTAGGTTGAGTTATAGTGGAAATATGGACTAAGTTCTGAGCTGGTTAGACATGGTTCCAAGCCTGAGTACGAAGGTTGGTTGGAAGCAGCTAGGACCCAATTTAGCAGCCAACAGGATATGGAGACTTGGGCACAAATTTACCTCAGTTTTGGAAGGAGTTTATTTCCGTGAATATAGTTAGAGGTGTTGTCTTGGCCGTCAGTTTTGTGTGATGAATGGCTGAGATTTGGAAGCTGGCAGAGTTCATATTGAATGAGGGAACTGGGGTGTTGATCAGGTCACGATTTTACAAGGCAGAAGAGCTATAAATAGGAGGCGCAGAAACAGAACAAAACCTATATCTTTTACCACAGGAAACGGCGCATCAGGTGTTTGACAGAAGAAGCATTATCAGCAGCAGCTTGGTTTGCTGCCAGGATTTTCATCTCAACTGTTTGCTTTTCTGAACATCTTTTAAGTCATGTGTTTTAGTATTAAGAATATGAGCAGCTAATAACTTTATTGATTGGGGAGGATTTCGAAACTCCGAACATGTTTTATTAATCAATTCTTGCAAGTTATTCTGTCGATAAAGATCTTTTGTTGATTGTCTTTTACCGATCTTATGATCATGAGAAGTATGCTTGGTATCTAAGTCGCAATTAGGTAACTCGTATGCAATTCTAATGCTAGTATTGAGAACTTTAATCCGTAATTGTTAGAGTAATCTTTACATAAGTAGCGGTACACTATTTGTCGCAAAGGGATTTTGTATGCAATAGTGTGTAAAAGATAAATCCTAGGTTAACGTGTCGAACTTACGAACATGTGGCTAGGAGCAACTTGATTCACAAATATTAATGCAATTGATTGAATTACACCTAGAGAGATTATCACTAGTGGAAAACAGAAGTTCCGCGACTGTCAGGAAAAGTCATATATACGAGTTATACGACAATTTTCAACAGTCTCTGTTGGGGTCTCTGATAAAGCGTCTCTATTTGGTACAACGCCTAACCGTGGGTCTCACAATAACGACTGATTTTAAGGGTAACAAGGTGCAGACCCACAGCCGTGAGTCTCAGATTTAAATTATAATAAAAAAAATATATCGATTCAGATTTGTTGAATCTGAATGGCTGAATCTGAATAATCTGACTGCATCAAAGTCAAGTCAAGTCAAATGGAACTCAAATCAAAGTCAAGTCAAGTCAAACTCAAGGAAAAGTCAATTCAAATGGAACTCAAATTAAACCCAAACTAAAATTCAAATTTAAACTCAAAAACTTGAGAATTCCACATACATTCATATTATCCATTGAGTTTCAAATTACACAAAAAAGATGAAATTCTGGTTCAAGACAATACATGTCCAAGCTAGCTAGCTAGTAAGTAAGTTCAAACTAATAGAAAATAAGCTAAAAGCAACATGTTAAACAACAAAACGATAAGCTCCTCAGATGACGATAAACTTATCCAATACTTCGTAAATGATATCAAGTAGAGCATCCATGTGATGTGTCCCTGGTTCACATACGACAAAGAACGTCGTTCCTGCAAAGAAAATCAACAACAGCACCATGACTTCGTTCAGTTCAAAATACACGGTCACATAGTGGTATATAGATGAATAAATCCTAGACGGCAAGCTTAAGGCAAGACAACCAGCATTGCTGAAAGAAAAGTGCTCAAAGGGATGCTGCAAACTCATCTACAAGATTTATCAGTGCATAAGATACTCATGCGACCTAAATTTAACAAGACCAGTTTTTAGTTCATTTGATTTTTGACGATTCAATATTCACTGAAGTACCAATGAGTTTTAAACTCGAGTAATGAGTATCATCAGTGCTAGACACTTTTCCAACTGTATTAAGAGGCATCTACATTCAAGTAACACACCAAGTTAAAGAATCGCACGGTAATGGGGGACACATCTCTAAGTAGTAAAACGTTATATGGTAGTACCTATGACTTGAATTTAAAACGCGTCTAGCATCTCAATTGACACCAACCAATTAAAAAGAATCTTAACCTGGTACAGGTTTAACAAAAACAAAAATCCTAACCTAGTCCAAATTCAACAAAAAACCTTGCAATGACGAAGCTCCTTAAATCAACAATCTCTGTATTCTTTCTTTTAATGTTGGAAGCACGTGTGAGGTAATTTGAGAGATTAAACCTAGATCTAGGTCATGTAAACAACAGTTGGCTCATCAGTAGCAGGTATACAATCATGCAACAAGAGTGAAAACATAAATGAAGAAAGCAGGTAATTCAGGAAAAGAAAATCACTATAAGGGAATTACTTTTGTGGAATGCTTTTGGTATGCAAATACTAATTCACAGTGGAATAATGTTCAAGCTCGTATCAACAGCCAACAGGTTATATATATATATATAGTGGAATATAACAGGTGCAGAATATAACCCAAGATTCGGCATGCTATCTGACCCAAATAAGTACCAAAATCAAATCACAAAGGAGGTTCAGGGTATGTTGTCAACTCACATGTGCGCAAGGGGATCTACATGATTTCCACCAATGGAATTATAAGGTCTCGTGCAAGTTCATTCACGTGTATCCCTGTTTCTCACCCCCTGGAAAGATAACCAATTATACAAAATGAAATTAAAAAGAAAATAAAAGAGCTAATATAACAAATATGGAATCTACTAGGAAGAGACATATGAAACCTTACCTGAGCTTCTTCATTCCAATACTCATCTTCTCCAACAACTGTAAAAATTGATGGAGCTTCATTTGCATTTGCAGTGAAGACAAATGGATCTTCCAAAGCATTCTTATTGGGGTCTGATCTTATTGGAGATTCCAAAACCAAATTCCAGTGCTCCCTTGTCACATCTCTGCAGTAAAAAACTTGTCTAGCTTGAGAAGCATGGATGAATGGCTCGTCGACTTCTTTTGAGCTTCTCATAAACTTTCTGAAGTTGACAAACCTCAACTTTGTATCCGGATCCACATAGGATCCATGTACTTTGTCTTCGACTCGCACCCAATCACAGTAAAAAACAATTTCTGAGCAAAATCCATAATCCAGTTCAAGTATGTGTTGTAGAATGCCATAGTACGTAGTATCGTCATCGACCAAGTTAGTATCTCTGGAACTTGCTCTGAAGCTGGTGCAAGCATCCATGGTGACTCCACTATTTTGTGTAGTTAAATTTTTTTCGGCATCGGCTGTGTAAAAAAGATAGCCATTAACAAAATATGAGTTATACGAAATTGTAGCGAAGGTAGGACCAATTGCCAGCCTACGAAAATCTGTCATAGGAGTGCCTTCAAGTTGTTTCTGTAGCCATTCAATGTAGTCTGTAGGTTTTATCCTTCCCGTACGAGTTTGGTTCAAATTACGAACATATATCTCGTACTTCCTGTCAAACAACACAGAAAGTGACAAGTGATATAAGCATTAACTTACAAATCAGGAAACATAATCAAGTAGTACTACTCCCTTAACCTCGTTTCGAGTGAGCACACACAGATTTTAGAAGATGTCATATTGTAACAAAAATCAACTTAGATTTCAGCTTAAACTCATGTCATGATAACTAAAATGTTTCAACTGCACAGTTAAAAATAAAACAGTATGCTAAAGCTTGACGAGTGAACCTCATTAGAGTATAAACTGATTTTACAGCTATAAACAAAATGGAACTGCTAGTTTAAGACACTTTCAGTTGTAGCATGTGGGTAGTTAACTGCTGGTATAAGTTCATTAGATGTGATAAAGTAATAAACTAAGATCTATCACTGATCGTACATTCATGTCTTTGAACTTAAAATCCAATGCATAGTGTGATGAAATGATCTAAAAAGAAATCAACGTAGGCTTTACTTACTCTTCCCATTCAGTATTTTCATCTGAATGTCTCAATATCCACAAACGAACTTGTTCATGCTCTACGTTGGTCAATGAATGTGGCTTTCCTTGTGAATTAGGTGGGTATGGACCTTCATAAACATCACTGGGCATTGATATCTTTCCACGACACTTAAGAGACTTTCGCCTCTTTTCAGGAAGTATCTCGACGCAATGGCGCGCTCCTTCATTAATCTCATACTGTTTTGTAATAGAGCCTTCTACATAATTTTTGTTGCGACCAAGTACTTTGTAGTACCTCATCATCCTGCACATGTAGTTAGTAAACAAAGATATAAGTTTCGCTAAGTTCAAAAAAGAATAAACTAAAGGGATCATAAGTAACTAAAGAATTGTTTATACCTCTCGTAAGGGTACATCCACCTAAACTGAACAGGCCCCAATTGATGTGCCTCTTCTGCCAAGTGTACGACAACATGAGTCATACTAACAAAAAAGCAGGCGGGAAATACATTTCAAACACACATAGTGACTCCACCACACGTTCGTGCATTATACGAAGCTCAGCACGATCAATAACCTTGGAAGTTAGTACTTTGAAAAACAACGATAAGTGTCGAACTGCCTCACGCAAAGGCTTATGTTCTTTGAAACAATGCATCATAAAAATAGGCATTAACCCCTGCATCAGAATATGATAATCGTGAGACTTCAAACCCTTCAATTGGAAGTCTTTCAAGCATACTTTCCGTTTCCAATTCGCACTGTAACCAATTGGAACTTTAAGTGTGCTAAGAGTTTTACAGATGACTTCCCTTTCTTCCTTAGACAAAGAATAAGGTGCATGAGGCATCTCTACTTTTCCATTCTCTTCCGTCAACCACAAGCAAGGCTTTAAGTTTAGCAGTTTTAAATCTTTACGCGCCAGTTTCCCATCCTTGTTCTTATCCTTATGGCTCATAAAAGTTCCAAACAAATTCTCCGTAAAATTCTTTTCTACATGCATGACATCCACATTGTGCCGGATTTGCATAAACTAATGAGATGATATTATGTTAGAAAGGAATTTCAAACAACACATATTGAATTGAATTTAAGTAACTGTTTCAGCACAAACAGAACAAACATAACTATAACTATGATGAGGCCTGTTTCTGAGAAATGGATTCATGGATGCATGCTGGTAGATATAAAGCTTCTAACAAGTAAAATTATGCCGAGCAAAACAAATATAACAAGTAAAGCTATGGAGATCAAAATATTAATATATATATATAACAAGTAACTGATGAGATGAGATGACATAAAGTTAGAAAGGAGGTTACCTTCCAATATGGTAGACAAAAAAAGATCGATCTCTTCGACCACGGAGACTCACGTACGACCGGCCGCTTGACCAGCTTCCCAAACTCTTTATCTGCGGTTGCTGTCTTGTCGAATAATTCGGCACCACTCAAACGTCTTGGTGCACCCCTTGTCTCCTCAAATCCGTTGAACTCAGATGTTTTCAGTCTATAAGGGTGAAACCTATCTCTTAGAAACCTTCTATGACCCATATAAGCATACTTAGAACCCCATTTTAGCCTGAACGCCTCTGTATTTTCTCCACACACAGGACAACCAAATCTTCCAGAAGTTCGCAAACCAGAAACATGAGCATATGCGGGAAAGTCGTGTATGCACCACAATAACATTGCTTTCATTGTAAAGGAAGTCTTTGTATGCGCATCGTACGTTACTTTACCGACTGTCCATAAATCAATTAACTCGTCGATCAAGGGCTGCAAATAAACATCTATGTTGTGGTTAGGACCAAGTGGACCAGGAATCAGCAGTGTTAACATCGTAAAATCCTTTGACGTGCATTCAGATGGCGGAAGGTTATAACAAGTAAGCATAACAGGCCAAGTACTATGCGAGGTCATCATTCCAAAAGGGTTAAAACCATCAGTTGCTAGTCCCAGACGTACGTTTCGTTTCTCTTCAGCAAACTCAGGCCACTTCATGTCTATTGACTTCCATTGTGACGAATCCACCGGATGTCTCATATGTGTAGCACTTTCTTCAACCTTAGCATACCATGTCATCAGCTCAGCTATCCATGTTGTACCATACATACGCTGCAACCTTTCTGTAACTGGAAAATACCTCAGTCTCTTCACTGGAACCTTTTTAGTTGATGGATTACTCCCTTCGGGTGGTTTCTTCCATCTACTTTCACCACATTTAGGACACTTCTCTTCATTAGCATAGTCCTTGCGATAGAGAATACAATCATTAATGCAAGCATGGATGATATGGACCGGCAACTGAAATGGCTTAATCATGTCCTTTGCTTTACGACAATTAGATGGCAATGTGTTCCCATCTGGTAAAATAATTTTCAAATATCCAAATAATTCAGTCATGAAAACATCAGAACATTGATACCTTGCTTGCATACTAAGCAACTCAACTGTTGCTGATAGTTTTGTATGATCAGCATCACAACCTGGAAATAAGGGTTGGACTGCATCCTCCAACCTCTTCCTGCAATTCACATTAGCCTTATCTTGAGCAGCAGTACCAGCTTCAACAACAGTACCATCTTCAACAGCAGTACCGTCTTCAACAGCAGTACCCGGATGGTCTTCAGGATTATCAATACCACCTACACGTCCTAGTGTCTCATTGAACAAGTCAAATATCCTCGGAAAAGATGCAGCATCTCCATGATTCATAGCATTATTGGCAGGTAAAGAACGAGCTTGAACATTATTCACACGAGGTTGCTCTCCGTGATGGATCCATGTTCGGTATTGCCTGTCGAACCCATAATCAAGAATATCCCCATGTACATCATCTAGAGATTTTGGTAAACTGTTGTAATTCTTACACTTCATGCAAGGACAACGAAATTCTTTGATACCTTCACCAAGACTCTCTGTTGCAAATTGGATGAAATATTGAACACCTTGAATCCATGGAGGTGAACCCTTGCGTGCAAACATCCAGTCTTTATTTGGAGTAGTTAGATGTTGAGACATCTGAAAAACAAAGGATATACATATATAAATCAGAACCAACTCATTGAGGCAATTCAACAAACATATTCTGTAAACATTCAAATCTTATTCAAAATCCAAATCATAACTGGAAAGAACTCATCAAATCAAGCAATTAACAAAAAACAAAAGAACCAATATAAATGAAACCAGTATTACTCACATAAATCAATGGTACCCAAAGTCAGATACAATTACAAAAATCCACATACAAAAGTATGAAAGAAAGAACATCACTCATTGATTACAAGTACACTACTTACTTTGACCTAATTTAAAAAAAAAAACAAATTCAATATCCAACTGAAACTGAAATCAATTAGGCTAAACCCTAACAAATTTGAACTTAGAAAACAGTACTTACCCTAATAAATTGGTGAGCTGGAGATCTGAGTTCTGAAATCAAATCATGGTGTAGAAAGAGTTGGTTCTGCTGAATAAGTTTCTGGTCAACTCATCTGAATTAGATTACGAGAGAGAGAATATATTTCCTTTCTTTCTTTTTTATTCTCGGATGGATAAGGAAATTATGGTGTAGAAAGAGTCAGATTGATAACTGACTCATCTGAATGGGCTGAATCGCCTCTAAACGAGTCAGATTTTATTTGGGGTTAAGATATAAGCTCAGAAATTGAAGTGAGAATGATTTTATCTTTTCCAGTCATGGATTCTGTCTTTTTAAGAACTTTGATCTGGGTTTTTTCTTTGTTTTGCTCATTTTTTGTTTATATTTTTGAAGATTTTAGTTCAGTATAATTCAAGTGATCTAGTATTTTGGTATTAGTTCATTATATTGGTTAAGTATGCAGTATCAACAAGTATTTTCATTTTGGAAAAGAAAAATAGGTCTTGCTGGATTGAAATTTGAGGATAGACAACAAGTTAAAAGTTATTAACAATACTGAAACTGAAATGATGTAAAAAAATATGAAAGTTAATAATATATATATCGTTAGATAAGGCATGGCTCCAAAACATGCTGAAGCTACATATTCATATAGAAGTTGCAAGACACTTCTTTACATGTTTTGAGTATCTTCTTCTTTACAACAAAAAAAAAAGAGATGAGACTCAAAACCATACAAACTTGCAAGAAATCCCAAAATAGTTACATCTAAAAGTTAAGCTTGCCCAAAATAGTTACATATATAAAACCAGTACCTAAATATATATCCGAAAAACTAACCCAGTACCTAAATACATATCCGAAAAACTTACATGTATACCAGCCATGTATATATACCCAAAAACAAATCCCAAAAAGTCAGTACCTCCACAAAAAACCAGAACTCCAACTTTATTAAAACCCAACACCATCAGTGGCAATTAGACTAACAGAGTGTTGCGGCCACAAAATCTTTTGGCCTATGATAACATCCTTAAAAGTTCCATCGCCATCACAGAGAGCCTCAGATTCTAGACAAACTTCATCAATTTGGACCAAATGAAATTCATCATTTACTAGAGGCCTACTCCTATCTATATGGCCCAAGGCAACACATCTCTTTCTCATATTTCTCAAAATTACCCCCTGACTTCTAGTTTGATAACCACCACCACCATTCATTCCCTGCAGATCATAAACACATCCATTATGGCAATAACAATTACAGGTGCATAATAAAAACAGTGCAAACAGAGGAATTATGAAACACAGAGAAACACAGACTAATTATAAGAGAAACAAATCATAAGAGAAACACAGACTAATTATGAAAACCTAGTAAGATTCTAGTTCACTATTAATTGGTTAATCAAACATGAAATAACAAAACAGTATTGAACAAACGTTCTTGAAAACAACAATCAATCAAAAAGCAACTTATGCAATTGATCATTAACTAGTTATAGAATTCTACCTGAGCATTAGCATTGCTGGTGCTAGGATTGGAGCTTAAACCAGCCATTAGTCTCTCAAGAGAACGAACACGATCTTCGACAGATCTAGTCTTCAGCTCCTGTTGACGTAATTTCTCCCTAGGAACTGCGGAAGCAATCAGTTCAGTCTTTGATATCCCACCTCCCATTCCTCGAACAAATCCTCTATTATCAATTCCAAGCACCTACGAGGAATTAAAAAAAAAATCATTTATCTAGCAACTGACAAGTTTTTTTTTTTTGCAAACTGCAATACAAAATCATATGCACCCACCGTGGCGACTGCATCTTTGTCCAAATTGGTTTCCTCTCTATACTGCTCAATTTCGTTCAACTCCCTTATCTTTGCCTGGAAAGTTAATCAGATGATATGTAAGTGGAAAACAAATTTCAAATAAAACCAAAAGACAAATATATTTAAGTCAATCAAAAACCAACAAAGAAAAATCACAGGACTTACAACATATTCTCTGCATTTTATTTCATAACAATTTGGGTCCATTAAATCAAGGTCTTCTTGGGGGATTTCTTGGTAAACATGGGTTGCCAAGTATACAGCAGATCTTGATACACTGCCGGTTGGACTTTGTTGCTCCATCACATGCCGCCGACGAGCAATGCCATCCCTTCCAGTAGTATGCAGAACTTTCAGTTGCTTTCTTGATTCCTTCCCTATTTCCCTTAGTTTCTTATCCTTGGGAGAAGCATACATATCAACAAAGGCTTCCCAATGCTCTCTCCTCACACCTACTGGTCGATTGTGCTTTTTCGCAGCAATAGTATCAAACTTATCACACCAATTTCTTAGTTTAGTCTTTCTATTTTTCCATGACTTATTTGCCATCCTTAAAGCCTTTGCCTTGATGATTTCAGGTACATTGTACTCATTCTTAAGGCTCCTCCAAATTTCTTCCTTATATTCCAGAGGGACTATCCTCCAATCCTCTAATGTGGTGAGACGACACTCCTGGCTATCACCCCAAGTCTGGAAGCATATGGCTTAGAAATATCTTCTATTAGTTGGCCCAAGGAGTTGAATGGGATTTCTGGAAGTTGATCATCTACTGAAAACACAACAAATTAAATGTCAATTTATAACATAACATATATATCACATAAAGGAAACTGAAAAAACAGAGTTGCATATTATACCGTTCATGCTTTCCTCGGTTTCGCCAGGATCATCATCTGCCTGATGAAAAGCCTCATGCCATTCATGTCCTTCGGGTTGATTCCCATTACCTTGGGTTGGAGAATGGTCACCATGTGACAAAGACAAACGTCGACTCCCTACACTTGGACTTGCAGTTGTGTTTGCACCATTAGTTGATGGAGAGCCTTGTGAACTGAGCAAACCCCTCGGCCAGTTAACTTCATTTGAGGTAGGAGTAGTACTTGGCGACCTAGTACTAGCAGACCTAGTACTTGCAGAACGGAATCGGCTGGTACCTCCAACATGAATTCTCATATCTGTATACAGGAAAACATAACACAAAATCTTAGTCAACTTGGATTAAATAAACAAATCCGACTAACATGAGCTATTACAGGAAAACATATCTGTATACAGGACAACATAACACAAATCTTAGTCAACTTGGATTGAAGATATAAGTCAGGCTCAATGGTTTGAAGGGTTTATATATGTAGGTACAGGTGGTGGTTGTTCCCCATAAACACCATTTTAGGCAGGCTTTGGATAGACGGGGTGATTCATAGTTTATCCTTGCAAAAATATAATAGATGAGAGATCAAATTCATTATACCTGTGAAGATCTTCCTGCAACTTAAGCTGTTCAAGATCAAACTGAAAACAACAGAAAAATGATAAATAATTAAAACCCACTGAAAAATTATATGATCAAAATCAAAAAGCTACTCCAATTAAAAGAAATTAAAAAAAAAAAAAATCAAGTTGAAGCCTACCTGTAGCCGATGAACAAACTCAACCCTAACTCAGAGATCAAACTGAAATCAACAAAAAAAAGATAAATAATTAGAACCCACTGAAGATAATCAACCAAAAATCTATTCCAATTAAAAGAAGATACAAAAATTAAAACCTACATGTACCTGATGAACAAACTCCAACCCTAACTAAGAGATCAAACCGAAATCAACAAAAAAACGATAAATAATTAGAACCCAATGAAGATAATCAAACAAATAGCAAAACAAGTTAAAACAAAATCAAAAATTTCAAAACTCAATTTCAAACCCTAATTACTGTACCTGATTTTGTTTAGAAAATCAAACCATAAAAGCACTAAATTCACAGACGTGGAAGGTTAATCGACTTTCTATTAGCTAATTAGATAAACTTAATGGTGGAGTAGATTTTGGATAATCTTGGACTTGCAGCTGTGTTTTTCTGCTGCGGCTAGGTTAGGGAAGGAGAAGTGAAGAGAGATAAAAATGAGAGGGGATTTATATAGGATCGATAAAAACAAAGTTGAGATCTAGCCGTTCATAGTTAGAAAGATCTTGACCGTGGGAAGTGGCGCCAAATTTCGCGCCCAACAAAACTATCAGAACTGCAGCTCACGGCGGGGGTCTCTCAATCGGAGCTCCCGGAAGGGTAAAATGGTACATAAATTTTGTTATTCAGAGACAGCTAATTAACCTCCCAGAATTTTTCCGTTTTTTTATTATATCAGAGACCGCTTTTACGGGTCAGCGGTCCAACTACCGTTAGTGGGGGTCTCTGATGTGGGTCGGTAAACACCCATTTTCCACTAGTGTATTCTAGGTGGTTCACTTGATTAGAATCTATTAGAGAACTTAGTATATGCGGTGATTTAAGGAATCTAAAGATTAGTTGAACTTATAACTTGTCTAAAAGTTGTTAACAATCAAAATTTATTGAATATAGAACTTGTATGATTAATAATATCTTGTTTGGTAGTGGCGAATGAATCTCTAGTCAATTCCATATCATAATTTGAAGTACAATCTTTGCAATTTTCAGAATTTCTGTTTTTTCGACAACAAAAACTTGTTACAAATAATAACTTAAAACTCACACCTCCTTGTGGACTTGAACTCGACTTGCCTCACTACTTTTTTATATAATTGTGTAGCTTAAGAGAATTATTATTGATAGGTTGACAACCTCATCAAGATGCCATGATGGACTTGCTTAAAGTGAGTCTACACAAAGCTCAAGAGAGAATGAAGTTCATTGCTGACAAGAACAGGACTGATAGGTCCTTTGAAGTTGGAGATAGAGTTTACTTAAAATTACAGCCCTACAGACAAGCTTCAGTCTCATTGCACAAGAACTTCAAGTTATCAGCTAAATATTATGGTCCTTTCACCATTTTGTAGAAGGTTGGGTCCCTAGCATACAAGTTAGACTTGCCATCCAATGCTAGAATACACCCCGTATTCCATGTTTCTCAGTTGAAGAAGCAAATTGGCAAGGCTCATATACCATCACCAGTACTTCTTGTAGTTGATCATGCAGGAGAGGTTATTATGATGCCTAATAAGTTTTAGCTACCAAATCACTCACAACAATAAGGAAGGAATATACTCAGCTACTCATCCAACGGACTAACTCTGCTCCTGAGGATGCCACTTGGGAGGACAAGTTGAATATCCAAGCTCATTATCCAAATTTCATCCTTGAGGACAAGGATAATTCTCTAAGGGAGGAGTAATGTTATGTACCTGAGTTTCCCAAAGCACTATTCTGGGTACCTATGTATCTGTTAGTCATTGGTCCATTTAGATGGTTGGCTGGCCTAGCAGATATTGTCGCGTGTCTATCTTAGAGTGGTCGATTTTAGGGATTCTGGTTAGTTGGTATTTAACCTGTAATAGATAGAGTGAGACGGTAAGCATGATTAATGAACTTCTTTTTACGGCTGTGTTCACCTGAACCATATTATCTTCATCTCTTCTTTTCAATTCGTCTAGTTTCCTCTCTTAATTCGTCTAATCTTCCCTGCCTAACTCTAATACACTCCTCCTTACTGGATCTTGATTGTAATTTGACTGAGAACAATACATTTATATCTCTTACCTTTCCCTTTGATCAAACTTCCCTATCCTTTCTCTTCCATGTTTTTGGATGCTCTTTGAGCATTATTATTAAAGGAACCCGCGTCTTTTACTCGGGGCTTATTCGTGGGTGCCATATATGCCCGAAAGGTAAATATTCATTACTGCTCCATGGAATTGAGCTGAGAAAAGCCATGGATCCTGAGTAAGTGAGTATTAGTGTATTTTTTTAAAGAATTCGACCGATGAATACGGCAACTAGAATTAATTAGTCGCTCTATACTTGCATGCAATATGTCTAGGAGTATTTAATTGATTCAGATATGATGTGATCAGTATCATATTTATTCTGAATATTACTCTGGGCATGGTTGTAGCGCCAGACATCTTTCAAATGCATTGCACATATTGAAATGGATACTGAATTGCTCAATATGAGATACATGGAATATAGAGATCTCTTTAGCAAGAAGCTCTAATATCGCCGTCATGTATCGAGGTAATGGAACTGCGATTTGTTTATCTTGTGGAAAGAGAAGATATAACCTCAGTGTGAGATACATGGAATATCGGGATCTCTTAATCAAGAGGCTCTGATATCGCCATTATGTATCGAGGTCATGGAACTGCGATTCGTTTCTCTTGCAGAAAGTGAAGAATAACCTCTTATGCATTCTGATGTGGTCAGAGATACATAATTTCCAATGTGATTTTACGAATATGATCTTTGTTAAAAATCCACCACCAACATTCGGAAATCATATTCATGCGACAAATAAACTACTAGTAAATAAGAAAGATATAAATGTTTATTGAATTGGTTGATCGAGGCAAGGTAATCCTCTTTCCTTAAAGACAATTCATCTCTGTATACGGTGCTCACAGTTCACGGATGTCGTCTCCCAAGATACAATGACCACGCCTTGTAGTAAGTAACACTATAATACTACTTCACTGGCGAATGTTGACAATTATTGCGCTCTTAAATATGACTCTGACTCTTAACTTCAAAACTTATTTTCAACTTCTCAAAAACTGGTAAAAAAAATGTTCAAAACTAAAACAATATATGGGTACTTAGATAGTCAATGGTGACTATACAAGGTGTCTCTTCATTCATAAGTGACTCACCATGTCTAATGGTGACCCTCTATGACACCTATTCATGACTAGGTATCTTATGGTGAAAAGGGATGATCCTAAACTACCTCTTGGATTTTAAACTTTGAAAATAATTTTCACTCACATAAATAAATCTTAACTCAAAATTTCAATAGTCCTCCACATGAATAAAAAAACCGACTCAATAGAACTTAGAAACTTTTAAGAGCACAACCAAAAAGTACAATGCATCGGTAAATTGTAGCTTTTGGATTTGAACCAAAATTTACCGAATTTACCAGTCAATCAGTGAACGATGTCTTAAGATGTAAACTGTTGATGTAAATTGATACAATAAATCTCACACATTATATTTTCTTATAATCGTCAAATTCTCGGTTGTGTTCATTTCGGTCTTGAATATTTTTGGTATTTTATGAGTATCTACATTAACCCAGCCTTATCACAAAAGCGTCCCACTTCTCACTCATATAGGTGCTCTCCTATTAGTTAGATTAAGCTACAACAATCATTAAGAGAAAATCTCAATCTCCTACGTGATAGAAATCACAGACTCTTATCATAGGAATAAGAAAGATAAAATCTCTTCAATGTTATCTAGCGAATACGTCACAACTTAGTTTTCCATTTTGAACCTAGACCAAGGGATCTCCTGAAAACGTAGGGATACCAAATACTCCCAACTTTTACATTCGGCAACATGTATAGACAAAATTTAATACAACAAAAAGTATACCAACTTAATGATCCTTGAAAAGATGTATATAGAGTTAATATCTCAACCACTACTCAATCAGTATGTATATAGACACAAGGTCCATGAACCTGATTGTTAAGCATAGTACGTACTTGGACGATCTCAAAAATCAATCAAGGCGTATCCAAATAATTCAATTAGAATTCTGCCAAGTTTTTAAACTTGTTATCTATCTTTCAAGATACGAATTCTACAAGAAACTAGTCTTGTAATCGATTACAATTAAATGGACGTATCTACTTAGATTGAATACGTACAAACCTGTGTAAATCCAATTATAAAGATAAACAATATAATGCGGAAAAGGAAAAACACAAGACACCAGAAATTTTGTTAACGAGGAAACCACAATAGCAGAAAAACCTCGGTGCCTAGTCCATCTTGAACGCCGTATTGTACTAAGTCGCTACAAACAATAGCCTACTATCATACTTCGTACTGGAATTTATTTGAGACCGAGTCCATCCTCCAAGCGATTCAGTTACAGTCGCGCTCCTTACGTCTCTTGAACCTTGCAAGGTTCTATGCACTTGCATCCTTAACTGGCATCCTATACAACCTAAGAGTTGCTTCAGCTGAAGTAAAGACTTTTGATACCAATCTGACTCTAACATATAAGCCTAATTGATTTATGTTTAGATAAAAGATCAAGGTATGAAAATCTGTTTGCAATAGACAAAGTTATCAAACCTCACAAATCGGGAACTTACGACTCCCGAAGAGCATCCTAGATTCTTAACCACCTCTCAAGAACAATCTTCCAAAAATCAACTAAGATCAGTATTTAGATATCTATCTTGAGGAATCACAAAGTCTGAGATGAAGAGAACTTTGCGATTACTATTTATCTTGACTAAAAGAGATTACGAGAACCTCGATAACAGAAAAGCAAGATCAGGATTCACGAACTATCAAGGTAAAGATAGTCGTACCTGGATTCGCGAATCCCCAAAGAGAAGTCTTTTAGTCGTAGACCTAATAACGTTTCACTGAGGAAACTTATGTCAATCAGGACGACTCTGGAATCAACTAGGACACAAAGTGTCAGGGATTGATTTTCCCAATTGACAGGGATGCTCTATTTATAGTTTTCTGTGAAGCCCCAAATATATAACCTGCTTGGCCAATAGGATTACAATCTAATTAAAGCAGCAAACCTATATTATTGATTTTAAGAATCATAATTTACATAAAGTGCTAGTAACAAAACCCAAAATCTCCGATACTATATAAATAAAAGTCTCTCAATGTGATATGTATTGTTTTACAGAATAAAGAATAATACACATAATAAAAGATATACAAGTATATCTAATGTTCGATAAAGCTTTAAGCTAAGAAAACATATATCTGCGTGCGCACCATTTCTTCTGATTAATGAAACCGAAGTGGGAACGAGTGAGCACATCATCCCAAAAGGGGGCTCAGTGGATACCATTATAAAATCCAAGTAATCACTAACATGCTTCATAGTTCTACTAAATAAAAACGATAAAACATCTTTTACACACAACATAAAGAAGAAGATTGCTTCAACTCACTTCCCCAGATACTGCGTCCGTAGTGGAAATATTCGTGAAAGATCCACCACCGGATGGTCTACGAGAAATGAATTAAACAACCTAAAAATATGTTATCCTAACCTCGTCTCACTCAATGGAGAAGAAGATGCTAGGAATAACTCCAGTCTCAAATGATAGCATGAATCCAGGTACCATAAGATATTATCATGGAACTAGGTAGTAAGGCCCCGGCTCAACCTTTCGTTATAGTATTAATAATAATTGTACATACATTAAAACATACCACAACTTAGTTATAGTATACAAATACTTTTAAAAGACTACTAAGTAATTAGTTTAATTAGTAAGACCCCCATGATGTTCACATGTATTTCATGAAACACATGCCTAAAACACATCTATATTAAAAGAATAAAAAGTTTTTTTATGAAATACATGTCGATAGGAAAAAATAATGTAATATTGTTTTTGCTTATAAAAAATAGATTGGATTAAATATCATTAAAATAGGACAACATATGAAAAAGTGTAACCCTTCTAAAAGAGTAAATCAATAATCCCAAACAAAAAGAAAGAATTATACATAGGTACATATTCATACCTACTATAGTCTGCATTATTACATGTATCACGTTCAACCAAAATAAGAAAGCAGTAATATATGTTGATTAAAAAACAACATGGAAACAACCATAAAGTTTAATGTAAAACGTAGTATGACATTACCTTTTAATCCAATTTGATATCTTCTAGTCATTTAATCTGAAACCAAATCTATGTCTTAGAATCTCATATTCTTTGTTCAGATTTATACATTATAATACCTTTTTTGCATTTTCATTCTTTCTCGATCCCAATTTTATCCATGTTAACATTGTATTTGTTGTAGATGTTCTTTGAATGTTAACATCCTACGTTAGTTTTATTTATTTTTTCACTTTTCGTCCATCTTTGTAATAATATTTCCCAAACTCTTCTATTTGCACTTTGGTTCGTGAAAATACTCATATTATCATGCTCTCTATGTATTTATTATGTTACTTGTTCTCCCGTGAATAGAATCATTTCTCTGTCTCTTTCTATTAGTATTTTCTTCTTCAAAACAATATCTGAAGCCTCTTTTAATAATGCAAAGATGTCTCCATAGTTCGTTTTAATTTGACCATTCATTAGACTCTGAATCTTCTTTGAAAAAAATTCCCTGGTAAATAAGCTTCAAGCATTTACTGTCACTCGATAATAGATGAGTTATAGAACTTTTTTTTCCTGCATTCTTGATTCATCAGTGTCATCAAATTCTAAAATTTGGCTAAATGTGATGTCATTCACAATAGTGTCTAAACTTTGTCAGCTCATATTTTTGTCTTCTCTTTTGGTTGTACAGTAGAACCCCCTATAGATAATCCGCGATAAATTAATAATTATGCTAAAATAATAGTTTTTGTCGGTCCCGAGTCGGGGACAACATGCTAAATTAATAATTCACTAAATTTATAAATTAATATATTTTTAAAACTTTATGTAAGTTCCTCATGATAATAACTCTCCAATTATATAAAATAAGTTCCACGTTATGCTAATTTGATAAAGAGTGACTTAATTGACTTGGTTTTTTTTGAAATTGATGAATTTCATCTGGGTCGTTTCTTAGCACTAAAAGAGTTTTTCATGTTGTTGTTTCATTACATGTAATAAAATATTTATTCAATATCTTCCCAGTTACCATAACTTATTTACGTGAAGGTGGCTCTGTAATTATACTTTTATCTTCCACTTCAACATCATCATTTTTATCGCCAATCAACAAATATGAACGTATATGATCTCGAGGGTAGTTCAAGATGTTCCTAATCTTTTCTCTGCATATAATACCTTAGACAGAGATGTAATAAGTAAATATTCAGACAACAAGTTAAAATATTATAACTATAACGCAAATGAATGATCTCGAACCTTGGTTATTGCTGGGAGTATTTCCTCCTGACATATTCACCTGTTACAGAGTTTTTTATTCTTACTAAGCATAACCTTGATATTAAGTATCAAAAAGATATACAATCCCATGATTTTATGAAATGAAAATAAAAGAGAAGCGCACTTTGGGAGTTTTGTGCTTTAACTTGCAAGAATGTATTTCATAGATGTCCTATGTCTGCGGTCTTGTGTCCTATTTATAGGTTTTAAAGAAGCCTAGTTAAGGAAATTAATATTTCCATATCATTTAAATTGTAGTAATTTCCCCATTAAGGAAATTGGTTTCCTGGGATAACTTAAGCCGCTGAATCTAATTTGTAGTTCTTTCTTATTTGGATTTCAAAAAAATGCACAACTAAGTTAAAATTGGATTTCTATTATAACTGACTTTGGAAATCGTAGAGTTTCAGGAAACTTTGTAGATTGTTTGACGCATTTTTGTATCTTTTTAGGTATTTTGGAATTAGTGTGACCCGTTGATCAAATTTAGTTTAGAGCATCGAATTTCAAAACTACTATTGTAAAATCTTAAAATTGAGCTTAATAAAGGAATCACAAACATGGTTTATTAAAATTGAATATTATTAATATATTATGTGTGCTATTGAAATCTGTATTTTCTTGAACTGAATCACGATATTGTTAGAGATGTGCATTCTTGTATGAATTGAAGACATTCTTGTTTCACATGGCTTGCACGGTCTAAAATGCTATCAGGTGCGCTTGTATACCAGGGTTGTTGGTGTATATATCATCTAGTTGAGTCACCTTATCCTCGCCACCATAACTAACCCTATCAATTCAAAGTTTTTGGTTGGGGTTGAGAGAAGTGGCCAGGGTAAGATATGCTGGTGAACATCACCTATGTAAAACTAAAAGGCGATGGGACAAATATGTGCTTACTGAGATCCTTGGTTCCTGACCTTATTAATGTACAAATGCTTCTACTTGGATCAGTGAAATCCTCAGTGATGGACATTATATTTGTGCATCGTATAACATTGGAATACTATCTTGCACGAAAGAAAATGTCTAACTACTCCGATAGAGGAACTAAAGAAGCATATACCTAAGAAAACACACATCGACATTCAAAATATTACACGTTATCTGATACCAAATTTATCCATGTTTACATTCTATTTTTATTGTGATGTTCTGAATGTCAACATGCTACATTCTTGTAATTTTTACCCTTTGTTCATCTTTGTAATAATATTCCCCAAATTATTTATTTGCTTTTCGGATCCATGCATGGTTTGGGAAAACAATCATGTTATCATACTCTGTATATATCATGCTCTGTATATATATCTGTTTTGTTACTTATATATCTGCAAGTACATATAAAGCACTTAAGATTCCTTAAATTTCCCAGGTGAAGTGATTCAATATTTAAAGACACGTTATAAAATCAAGCAGAACTAAGTTGTCCTAGCTAGAGTCTGACCACTATAAGATACTCCCTCCATCCCGTTATTAATTGACCTACTACCTCCGTCCCACTATTAAGTGACCTAGTGTATAACTAAATTTAGTTATACACTAGGTCACTTAATAGTGGGACGGAGGTAATACTTTATAATAACTAAATTCAGTTATAAAATAGGTCAATTAATAGGTGGGACGGAGGTAGTATTTAAAATTGAAGTTCCAAGTTATCAGTGGCATTCGCTCAAAGTTCAGCATCTCCAATGGATTCTCCTCGACCAATCTGTTCCAAAAAAAAAAAACTGAAGGCATCTTAAATCATAAATCACTATATCATACTAATAAATTTCAATCTTAACCCGTACACACCATTATTCTATCTAAATAAAAAGATCAAAATAAGCTTAAACATAAGCAGGTACAGGAGAAAAAACATTACCTAGAAATATCTTCATTTTAGTTCGCAACTCAGATGAGCTATATATTATACAGGCTCACTGTAATGGCAACTGCAAGATGAAACTTAGCTTATATAAAGACAACTCTCTTTATTGATGTTTATAAAATCTCTCAAAACTAAACACAAGCTCTAATCTTGCTCATATGATCAACCACAACTTTGGTGATCATATATATATAGAACTATGAATTCCTTTTCCTAGTCCTATTACCTTATTACATGTCTTTCCTTTTCTTAGAACTAGATGACTTCTAATTCCCTTAGGATTACATCAATTTCCTAATCTTGTCCTAAACAGCTTGTTAGTGACTTCTATGTTGAAGTTTAACCAACATTCTCCCCGTTAAGCTTCAACCTTACCCGTGACATATCTTGTACTCCAATCAGTTGTCTCATTTCTTCAAACTTGATCCGAGCTAATGCCTTTGTCAATATATCTGCCTTCTGCTCAGTTCTAGGTATGTGTTCTACGTTAATGACCTCCTTCTCGATGCATTCTCGTATGAAATGATACCTTTTGTGAATGTGTTTCGTCTTCCCATGAAACACTGGATTTTTAGTGAGTGCAATTTCAGACTTATTATCAATCTTGATGAGAACTTTTTCAGGTTCTCTTCCTTTGATTTCACCCAATAATTCTTGAAGCCATATTGATTGTTTAGACGCTTATGTTGCGGCCATGAACTCAGCTTCACAGGATGAGAGGGCTACAATGTCTTGCTTCTGTGAACACCATGTAATAGATGCTTCACCTAGATAAAATATATGACCAGTTGTACCTTTTCCATCATCTTGGTCAATATTATGACTGCTGTCACTGTACCCAACAATTCCTTTTGATCCTCCTCGACCATACTTCAATCCACAGCTGATTGTTCCTCTTAGATATCTCAATATCTGCTTTATTACATCACCATGAGACTTGCGTGGACTCTGCATATAACGGCTTGCTACTCCCACAGAGAAATCCAAATCTGGTCTTGTGTGTAATAAATATCTTAGGCATCCAACATTTCTTCTATAACTCGTTGGATCAATCTCAGCTTCTTCTTGTGCCTTTGAAACTTTAAGTCCAAACTCCATTTGTATCTTAGTTGGATTACAAGTTTCAAGTCCTGCTTCTTTCAGAATTCTCCTTGCATAAGCTTCTTGTTTAATCTGAATCCCATCTACTCCTTGATGGACTTCTATGCCAAGGTAATAAGTGAGTTTTCCGAGGTCTGACATCTCAAACTTTGATGACATTTCTCTCTTGAACTCATTGATCACCTTAAGGGAGTTTCCAGTCAAAAATAGATCATCTACATAGACTGCAATCACAAGAAGTGTTCCCTTTTGTTCTCTTCTGTATACTGATGTTTCTTTAGAGCACTTAACAAATCTGATTTCTCTTAAGATTTGATCTAACTTTGTATTCCAGGCTCGAGGAGCTTGTCTTAGACCATATAGAGCTTTTGATAACTTATAAACCTTATGCTCTTGTCCTTTTACTTCAAAACCTTCTGGTTGTTCAACATACACATCTTCTCGCAATTCACCAAGTAAGAATGCTGTCTTAGCGTCTAAGTGGTGAATTTCCCCTGAGTTTGATGATGTTTCTGCTATTAAGAGACGAATTGTATCTAGTCTAGCAACTGATGCAAAAACTTCATCAAAGTCTATGCCTGATTATTGAACGTATCCCTTAGCTACAAGTCTTGCCTTATATTTGCTGACAGTACCATCAGCATTCCGTTTTATTTTGAAGATCCACTTAAGACCAATCACTTTTACCCCACCTGGCTTATCAACTAGAAAACAAGTCTTTTTTCTGTTGATTGAAATAATTTCTCTCTACATGCTTGTGTTCATTTAGTCGAGACCTTTGCTTCCTGAAAATTCCTTGGTTCATAATTAACATAAAGTAGCATTATCTCACATTCTTATGCAGCTTGAAGAACATAATCCTCCAGATACTGTGGCTTTTGTATCTGTCTTGTTGATTTTCGTAGTGGAATGGGTTGATTTATTTCATCGATCTCTTCTTCTTCTTCTTCTACTTCTTCGTTATTCTCAGTGGTTTCATTATTCTCTTCTTCTTCTTGATTAACATCATTGTTTCCATTGGTATTGATGATTATGGGTCCTTCGCCTTCATCAATTACTTGACCCCATCTCATGTGAAACATTCCTGGATCCCTACTTGGTCCATCATTAGTTTCTTTCCAGTTCCAGTTTGCTTTTTCATCGAATACCACATCTCGAATCACTATTACTCTTTTCGTTGTTGGATTGAATAATCTGTAAGCTTTGGATCCAGGCTCAATTCCTAGATCCACAAGAGTCTGAGATCGATCATCCAGTTTCTTAAGAGTTGCAGAATCAACTTTTGCGTATGCTTTGCAACCAAACACTAAATGATCTATGTTTGGTTTTCTCTTTCGCGAACTTTCATATAGAGTCATGTCTTTCAGAGCTTTCGTAGGTATCCTGTTTATTAGGTATGTGGAGTGTCGTACAGCTTCTCCCCATAGATAATTAGGTACCTGTATAGCCTTTAAAGAACTTCTTATCATCTCCATTAGAGTCATGTTTCTCCTCTCCACCACTCCGTTTTGTTGTGGTGTATATGGTGTTGTGAGTTTCCTTTTGATTCCATTTGACTCACAGAACTTGTTGAACTCTACGGAAGTGAACTCTCCTCCTCTATCAGTTCTAAGCATTTTGACCTCCTCTTTTAACTCTTTTTCTATCAGATTTCTGAAAGCTTTGAATCTGTCAAATGCTTCACTCTTTTCTTTCATAAGAATATACCACATATATCTTGAGAAGCCATCTATAATAACAAATATGTATTTGTTATTTGCAAGGGTTTGTGGTGTAATAGGACCACATAAATCAGCATGAAGAAGCTCTAATGGCTTTGAGGCTCTGAATGTTGTTGCTTTTGGGAAACCTTGACGAGTTTGTTTCCCAACTAAACATGATTCACAGATTTTTGCTTCATCATTTATCTGTGGTAGTCATCGAACCATCTTGTTTTGAGACATTGCCTTTAAAGTTCTAAAGCTTATGTGTCCTAACCTTGCGTGCCACTTCCATGTCTGATCTTCCAGTCTCATATTCAGACACAATGGCCTTCCAATCATGAGACTTATCTTGTAGAGTCTATTCTGTGAGCGTGAGACTCTAAATAAAAGTCTTCCACTTGGGTCATGAATTGTTAGATAATCTTGTCGCATTCTAACATCACATCCAACTTCTGTAGCTTGTCCTAAACTTAGAATGTTGCTTTGTAAGTTTGGGATGAAGTAGATGTTTGTGACAAGCTTCTGTTCTCCGGTCTTGCTCTGAAATAGAATTGATCCTTTCCCTTCAATTTCTACAGAAGATCCATCCCCAAACTTCACTTGTCCTTTGATTTTCTCATTGAGTTCAGAAAAGTAGTGTCTCTTACCAGTCATGTGATTGCTGGCTCCATTATCTAAATACCAGATTTCTTCTTCTCCATCCTTTGATTCGTAGTTCTTTGGTATTAGTTTCCCTTCGTTTAAGAATACAACTTCGTGCATGAAAAGAGCTGTATCTGCTTCCCTTGTTTCATTCTTGTTTGCTTCTTCCATCTTTTGTATTCTTTCAGGGCATGCAGAGGAGAAGTGTCCTGGTTTATCACATCTGTAACAAATAATGTTTGATCTATCCTTCTTTTCTTTCCCTTGGTTTTGATCATTCTGACTTGTTGTTCTATCTTGTGAGTTAAACTTTCCTCCCATTCCTCGGCCTCTGTTTACTCTACCACCTCTTCCACGACCTCTTCCTCTTGTCGCAGAGTTTTGTTGGTAAGAGTTTGTGTACAAGAGCTTTCCTTGAGTTTCTCCATTGTTTTCTTCATCAAGGATTCTCTCTTCATATGCTTTCAATCTTCCAATTATATCTTCATAGCTAGTCTTCTTTAAATCTAAGACTTGTTCGAGAGAAGCTATGATATGAATATACTTGGATCTTGGTAAACTATTGAGAAACTTCTTTACCAGTTTATCTTCATCAATGGATTGTCCAAGTGACGCAGCTTTTGAGGCTATCTCTGATAGCTTTCCTGCAAAGCTATCAATAGTATCAGTGTCTTTCATCTTCACTCTTTCAAATTCAGACATTAAGGTTTGCAGACGGGCTTCTTTAACTCGATCAGCTCCGAGATTACGTGCCTTTATTGCATCCCAAATTTTCTTTGAAGTTTCATGTTCACCAACTTGTAGAACAAGACATTCTGGTATTGCTTGAAAGAGTAATCCAATGGCAACATTGTTTTTGTCTGGGTCCAATGTACCAGGATCAATTGTTTCCCAAACTTTGAAGATTTTCGTCAGTACCTTCATTCTCATGGCCCATACTGTGTAGTTTGTGGCGTTGAAGATTGGAACTTGTATTGATGGTGGCGTGAACTGTTTTGCACCCACAATGGTGGTTTCGTTTTCCATGGCTCAGAAACAAGCTCTGTTACCAATTAATGGCAACTGCAAGATGAAACTTAGCTTATATAAAGACAACTCTCTTTATTGATGTTTAGAAAATCTCTCAAAACTAAACACAAGCTCTAATCTTGCTCATATGATCAACCACAACTTTGGTGATCATATATATATAGAACTATGAATTCCTTTTCCTAGTCCTATTACCTTATTACATGTCTTTCCTTTTCTTAGAACTAGATGACTTCTAATTCCCTTAGGATTACATCAATTTCCTAATCTTGTCCTAACCAGCTTGTTAGTGACTTCTATGTTGAAGTTTAACCAACACACTATAGCATCAAACACACTATTTTGCAGGAAAAACAAACAAATCCGACCACGTTTTAATAGGTATCAGATCACAATCCTAAACATCTAACAATTGCTGAACTACAGATACGCAAAGCGTGGGAAAAGTATGCATAAAGAAGGGAAAAACAAAAGTAATGTTTACATACATAAAGTATATCAGTGATAAATATTTAAATTGTAGGAATGTTTTATTTTGAGAATCATAAGACATAACACTTCCACCTGGTAGAACGTGATCATCCCATGTGAACCCCATACCCAAATGTCAACCCAAAAATTACATTCTTATTAATTATCAGGAACGCCCTAGTGAAGCTATTTTACTCAACTTACTAATAAGAAATTATAAAAAGTGAACTAAAACTTTTTGAGATAACCTTCCAACCCACTATTCAAATCCTTACAATCTCCAAACAGGTGAATGGTCGACGAACTGGTAAAAGGTCATTTTGAGAACCGCCAGGTGTATGGTCATTTGGAGAATGACGAACAAATGAGCAAACTGAAAACAACGGGGCATTCAGGATGGGATCCACAAACTGGTGAACAACCCATCGAATGAGCGTTGAACTGTTGAGCGACTGGCAAGGAACAAAGATCTTTAGTCAAAATTAGAAAACCAAATTAATAAGAAAAAAAAAGGGTGAGCAGTGCAAGTTTTTAGTTAAACTCAACCTATATAAACTTTCTGATCCAATAAAATTTGAGCAACACAATACTAAGTTTTTAGTTAAACACAACTATCCTGCGTATATCATACAACGACGACAGTAAAGAAATGATAAATTTTACCTAATCCTTCAAGATAGAAAACCAACCCTTAACGGCCCTGCATTTTTATTGATTCATCGTGGCTCTTGTTTCCCTTGTTAGCTGAGTCGGCGAAACACCTTTGAGCCCAGTTACCCAACCTTAGCCAAGACGCATGATTTGTGCAGCTGTGATTGAGAAAAAGCCGACATAACTTGTACGTGTTACATTAAGCGATGGGGCTATCTATTTACAATGGCGTTGCACATCATTAATCAATGTAATTCTCCACAGTAACACAGTTGGCAGTATCTTTACTTCCAAACTTAAATGGGTTAGTGTTGATACACCTAACCATACTTTCTGTTGAAGCTGAATTAGATGTATAAACACTAACCAATTTAGTTAGGAGTGTTACTGTTATCTGAAGGCGAATATCAGCAAATTTCGCTCATCTTTAAGTTATGTTGAATATCTAAATCCAAGGAAACATCTAAATTCAATTATTATCAAATTATTGTAAACACCGATAATGAAAATGTACATTAAAGTAGACGATTTCAAATTATTGTAAACATCTAAATTCAAAGGGAACTGATCAAATTTCAAAGTGACACTAAGGAGTAATGAATAACAAACAAAACTCAATTCTTTGGAATATATTCCACCTAATAAGTTGTATTCAATAACACAAAAAATCACAGGACTGAAAACAACCCCCTTACCTCCATGGCAACCATGCAATGGAGACTACAGGAGATCAAATCTCTTTTCTGTTTCCTTCAGCTGCCAAGATCTCTGAGCTTTTCCCAGTACCTGCAATCAGAACTTAAGCTAAAATTAATTTAAGTACTCTGTTTTAAGATGTGTCATAGTCCAATACTAAATACAGCAATAAAAGTGGATCGTGGATCAAAGAGAAAAACATGTACAACTTTATTTATTTTAAGATGTGTACAACCTTTTAGAAAACACACCTTGAAAATGAATCAATTTTGGTTGAAAAACAATGCATATTAATGGGACAAATAACCCGTAATTGTAGTATGCAATCAAAAGAACAGCTTCTATCGGTGCTTCTGCTAAGCTCTACCTTTTTATCTTCCCTATGAGCGAGATTCATTAATTTGTAATCCTCCCGTCTCCAAGATTTAGAAGCCAGTCTTCCCTAACGTCCTGAGATACTTTACAGCAATGATGAGAAAGAATTCAAACACTTCTTCAAACAGTGAGCACTACAATATTTTCGTTATTATCCATGTCCTGTTACTATATTTTCTTGTCGCGTGCACTAAAACCAAGCCAGTCTTCCCTAAGGTCCGAGATACTTTACAGCAACGATGAGAAAGAATTCAAACACTTCTTCAAACAGTGAGCACTACTATATTTTCGTTATTATCCATGTCATATTACTATATTTTCTGGTCGCGTGCACTAAAACCACTAAGGATAGCTGTGGATAAATACATACAAAAGGAAGAAGGCTTGATCCATGAAAAATACACATATTTTTCTTTCATTGAAGGTATATCTCATTTTTCTTCCACTTCTCGTTCATTTAAATACCGCACAATCACCGCAAGTGTTTCAGACTCATTGATATCGAAGAAAACAGATATGATTTATTCAACCATCACCATTGCGCCATAAAAGCATCCCATATCATCCATTTCAAGCACCTAAAAATGCCATAATTTCAGCTTTCACATTTAAAGAAGTCTAAAACATAAAGCAATATGTAGCCATCTGCAGTACGTACTATTCCAATGTGTACTAATCTTGCGTAGACTAAGCACATTATATTCTGTTTTGAATTCATCTCATACTATTACCGATTACAGAAATGGAGTTTAAGGTACACATAAAACTCAACAGAAAAATCTCATACCCCGAGATTTCATATTGGTTAGTTTGGTAACTCTTTATATCATAATAAATACATAAATAAATTCTTAACCTTAAAAAGATGGACCGAACTCGGTTGATGTTGAAAATGATGGAACATTAAACATTAATTTCAGTTGGGCATTTGCACAAATGCATAAGGCTCTAAATTTGAATCTTCCTCCGTTTTCCTGAAATCCATAACTAATGGAAGGGAAATTAACTTCATCAGAATTAAGATATATACACAGTTGCGTACATCTATAACATCCAGTTGTGCTGCCATTTCTTATGATGGGAATACTACTGTTTTCCTGCTCTTGTTAGACTGCTACCATATGCCTTCACCACTATAGGCCTGCCTCAATTGTTTCAGAAATTTGCCTAACCGCGTAGCAAATTGAAAGGGCACAAAATAGGAAAAAATTGAAATTCTGGATTACCACATGATACGATAACAAATAACACAGCTACTCATAAGACCTTTCCATTCTCCGTAGAGCAAATGTGGTAGTCAGGGGGGTGGGGTGGCGGATGCATTCCTCCAACTCGTTCTGATATCTCTCTCAATTTCTCACCCAGTTTTTGGCGTAAGGTAACTGCATCATTTGCATTTATACATGCCTAAGAGATTCATCTTACGGAGCACGAAAATCAAGCTAGAATTTGTTGACTGTACTTATTAGTTTTTTGGTTGCGTATCATTGGTTGGAGGCATTCTTCCAACTGACATCAGTACTCAGTTCCTACAAAATTTGACGTATATATTGTCAAATGCTCATATGGTTTACTTAACTAAACACTAAAGTTAACATGCCAAAATCAGAGAGTGAAGCATTGTATAAATTACAATATATGAAGGGTTTATAACCAATGTCAAATAAATGGCTGCTGGGACAAAACAAATATTTTTAGGCACTACATACCAAGTCTAGACAAATAAATGACTTTGCTTTATGCTGAATCACACGCCCTAGTTCGACTCCCATTGGATTCCAACTCACAATTCACAACAGAATTTATCACCTGAAATCACAGAAGCAAACCGGATATTTAGAGTTGAACAAAATCATGTAATAAGATGTGATTTTCTTTTTTGTTAATGAAGAATACTCTTTGGATTATAGGGTCGATGGCTGCAAAATCCAAACAAACATGGTTATGAGATTAATGAATTTAAATATATATATATAAAAAAAAGCAAAGAAAGGATACAATTACAGGGTTTCTGCATGCTTACCTTTTTCGGCTATCCCGCTTAACACAACAGAATTTATCACCTGAAATCACGGAAGCTAACCGACTAAAAAACACTAACCTAGAATAGGACGAATCTTATCAGGACCAATAAACAGGAGGAACTCCAATAATTCAAAATAACAACGAATCAAAAACCCTAAATATCGTAAGATCTTCAGTTTTTGCAATATGTCAACCCTAATCAATCGAAAGATTAGGTATTGATGCTTTCACTAAATTATCTTTGAGAAGGATTTGTTGCTGCCACTATTTCGAGTTTCAAACCTCTTTGAAGCACTACATCACCTTACCCTTAACAATGTTAACGCCTACGGATCAAACAGACGAAAAGCTGCTCGAAGTAGTTTCAGGAGGCAAAATAAGGAAGAGAAATCTAAATAAAGAAAATAAAGTTTTCCATGACCAATTCCCACCCAACCCTATTTCTATTCACCCGCACCCCACCCCTTCACAAAACCAAAATTTTCATCTGGAGGATTTTGACCGCAAGATGGGACTCCCTAATAAATCCTGACCGTTCTATGACATAAATATCAAAGTTAAAGTGCACGTCTTTTTATAACATTGATGACCAAGTATCACCGGGCCTCTTAAATGTACGTACATTAAAAAAGGCGGTGACTAAATACAACTTAGTTTTGAATATATACAACCCCGAATTAATAACAACAAATTTGGTAAGCTTAATTATGTGGGTGATAAAACCTTCCGTTGAACTTGTTTATTCATGGCTGATCTTCATTAATCTTCCATGTTTTCTAATTATTGATGTTGTCGATCGGTGATAGCTTTCTTTGGAATAAACTTGCTATTATTTCTTCATCTACTTCAAGCTACAAAAACAAAATTCATCCAAAGGACAAAAATCAAAACCATTCCAAATCCTAATTTGTTTTAAACAAACATAGAAAAAGAATCTAACATTCGCATCGTCGTAGTCTTGTTCATCTATAACTATATTGTAAAATTTAATTATTAAAATAAATATATAGTAAAATTTAATTAGCTTCCGTTTTTAGTGCATTCACGATAAAATCAAGAGATTACTAAAAATTGGTTTGAGGTCGATAATTATTTTCTTTGATCCTACGTATTAAATAATCCCAATTTGTCTAAACTTAATTCTATTGGTTGATGATCGCAATTGTGGAGGAGATCTGGTAGCATTGGTTATGAAATCATCCGAGAAGGAGCACTCCTTTTCCACTTATCAATAGCCGATGAGGACAATCAAATCACGTTTCTGTTCAAAATAATATGGCAGCAAAAGTATAAAGATGGTGATGAAAAAGGTACGATTTGATTACCTACATTAGCAGGGCCGTTCCTGAGAAAAATTTGCCCCGAAGTGAATTCATTTTTTCCCCTAAACAATATCAGTACCTTTTACATTTATAGAAACATTTAATTAGGGCATCAATCTAGATTCCGGTTGGTTGTTTTTATGGGTTTGTAAGAAAGAGAATTGAAAAAAAAACTATATGCGCCGTGATCCGGGAAGAAAGGAGGAGCCGTAGAGGTGAAGAGGAAAGAACCAGATAAAAAGAAATTAAAACGTTGCTTCTCAAAATTAAATTGTATAGATAAACTTTTTAAACCCTTTAAATTAATGTAACTTATAGTTCAGTCCAAAATTTTCCTTTTTCGATGAAAACCCCCTATTGTTGAAAGGGTTTTTGTTGCCCCTGAGCTTTTGTTGCCTGCTTCCCTATCAGGCCCGGCACTCATTAGGTAGGTATATTAAAAATCTATTTTCAAAAAGAGGGTTGTATTTAATTTTATAAGGGTTGTATTTAGTCACTGTCTTAAAAAAGACCACTACATGACTGAGTATCCAAATACTTAGTCACTTCTATTCCAGATTTATCTTTAATTAGTTTTGAAACCAATCATCCCTAAATAGATAAATTAAAAGAACCGATAAATCCAAAACGTGAAAATTTATGAGGAACCCAATTTTAATTCCTCTCTCATCTATAAACACATCATTAAGATAGTATATATACATAGCTCAAAAAAATATAATCTGAACTAATAGTTTTAGTTTAGATTTATAGTTCACATTTTGAGATGGACTAGTTTAACCTTAAGTAATTACGTACGAATAATAAATATTTTCTAATAAAATTCCGTTAATTACGGTCAAATACTCATGCGCGCATTTTGTGGGGTTTGTAATTGGAATTTACCAGTTTTACGTTCAATTAATCTCATACCATAATTTCCGGTAATTTCAGGTGATTATGGTTACTTTTTCTTCTTCTCTACCTTCTCATTCATTGAGAATAAGAATGCGAATTTACTGATATTAAAGCCACCACTAATTCGAGTACCATTATTTTCGACAAGTTAGACTTTATTCTTTTCTTGTTTCCCAATTCCAACCTTTACGGCCTATTATCCTCTTTGTACTCTTCTTCCTCTCCAGATTAAACTCTAATCTGCACAAAAAAAAAAAAAAAGAAAAGAAAAGCGACACTGCTATCGATCATTTTCAGGTCATCTCTTTCGAAATTTATTTTTCAATTATGTGATTTTTGATTGGTAATCATGGATCAAGGTGAGTTTAGTTAACCTATTTCATTCTTGTTTGTAATATTAGCTAAAGTTGTGAAAATATGAGTTTCCGTCACAACTTATGAATTCCTTTTTGGATCTTTCGTCGCAAACATGCTGCGTATTGAAGTTGGCTTAGTCAACCGACAACCACACATGATTGGAAATCATCCAGTTGTTGCCAATAAAAATTCAAAATCTTTCTAGCTCAAAAGCCGATGTAAAAGCACCCTTATATTTTGTAACGTGTTTGTTTCTTTTGATTCATGTTAAAGCAGTTGCTGATTTGTTACTTTATATTAACATTCTATTTCATTTTCATAAGGTATTTTTTATGGATAGTTCCGTATCTGATGGGTGATATGGCAGGTAAACCGTGAGGTTGAAACGCCCCAAAAAGTGCTTGTTCATGAATAGGGTTATGTCTCTCAAATGCTATCTTAGCTCAAATGGTAGAGCACATGATTTTTAGCCATGTAGATGTGGGTTCGTCTCCAACGGATTTTATTGATATGCGTATGTTTTTCCCTGGAAAACTGAATTTTCACCCTATTATATGTCGGTGAAAATATTATTTTTCACCTATTTTTTGAGTGAAAATTTGGGTTTACATGTCACATTTATTGTGAAAAATTCTTTATTCACTTGGATTTTTACGTGGAAAAAATCATATTTCACCAAAATTGTATTTTCACCCTTTTATATTCATGTGAAAAATGTATTTTCACCCTTGATAAAATAAAATTTTCACAATTTACGTAATTACAAGTGAAAACTGGAGTTTTCACAATTGAGATATTCACTAGAAGTAATAAGGTGAAGTTAAAAATTGCAATTATCACCGATCATTAAGTTATGAAAATCCGAATTTTCATATAACTCTGAAAACTAGAATTTTCACAAGCCAATAAATTTCTATAATTCATGAAAGTTTGAAAATTTATGAAAAACTAAAATTTTCACAAGCCGATAAAAATCCAAATATTCATATAATTCGTGAGAATTTGTAATTTTATGAAACTAGAATTTTCACAAGCTAATGAAAATCCAAATTCGTGAAAAGTTGAAAGTTTTCTAAATCTCTTAAGTGGATGGATGTTAGCTTATTTTTAGGAATTTGAAGCTTATTTTTTGGTAGAAATGTAGAGTTTTATATAATGAACATGTCACCAGAAAATAAGCTTGAAATTCATTGCAGGTTGGGCTTAGTAGAAAAAAATAGCGCTAAAATGTGAAGATTATGTCAATATTACCATGTCAACGGATCCTATCCCTTAGTTATTTTAGGAATTAGTTAAAATAGTTTCTTACGGAAATTATTGTGGAGTAGTTATTATGAGAGAGTTTTTTTTTTTTTTGAGTAATTTTAGGGAGTAATCTAATTAGAAATTTTGAATTCTATACATGTCGTTATTTTAGGAGAGTTTTTCTTGGGAGTAAATTTAGGGATAATTATACTTGTGATTAATCACGTTTTCTAGCAAAAAAAAAATTTCCAAATTTATTTTCCTTTATAAGATATAAAAGGACCTTTTAGGAATCATATATTATTGTAACTAATTATGGGTTCTTTATATATATAATCTTAATTATGAATTTTTGATATACAAAATATTTTATTTGGACTAGAAATAATTTTCCCCGATCCAAAACTCTGAGGCAAAAAGACTGTTTACACTTTGCAAAAAAATAAAAATTCTATGTATTAAATTTAAAGATACTAATAGCAATAAACCACTTAATAAATAGACAGTTGCAAACTTACATAGAACAAAGTAAAACGAATTTAAATATTCATGTTCTACGACCAAAGATCAAAAGAAAGTGATTTAAATTTACAGTTATTACACATTTCATTCTGCATATTCTTATTTTATTTTATAGCAAATTTACAATAGCCAACTTTTTCCCTTGTATGAGGCATTATCCTTCTTTTTGACGTGGGAGAACTAACCCTTGGGTGAAAGATAATTCAAGAAGAAAAAAACCTATAAAAATCCAACGTAAGATTAAAAGCCAATGACTCCAAATTCTCGCAACCTACAATGGATTCAAATAATACAGATGCCATATATCATTTGATATTCTCAGGGGCTAAAATATTTAAATATGTGTTAAACATTAAAATCAAATATGATGTATCCATTAAAAGTTTGAGATGATGATTCAGAAATGGGCACTACAGTAGATGTTAGCAGTGATTACATATAAATACGGCAAGTACTTTTGGATCCCCACGTAAAGGATAGAAAGCCAGCAATAAAGGTAAACTCCTTGGAGTTAACCTGATGACCATAATCCTGCATGGAAATGGAATACCTAAGGGTGCACACGGTACGGTTCGGCTCGGTTCTTGCCGAGGCCGAGTACCTGTACCTCCCTAGCCTCGGTTTCTATTTTTTGGACCGGTACCTGTACCTTGTACCTCGGTTCCGGTACCATTCGGGACCTGTACGGTATCAGGGACAATTCGGTACTAGTCTCGGTCCTTAATTTTTCTCTTAATCTTTGTGTAGATGATCCACCTCTTAATTTCAGATTTTAAGATTCATTTTGGTGTTCTAGCCGATACAGCGCTATCTTAAAACACACCAAAGGAGGCCTTTGTATTACAAATTCATGATCAGACAAGCAGAGAAGTAATTCAGAAGACCACACTAATTCCTAAGAGATTAATAAGTTCTGAAATGAAGGTTGGTAGTGCTGGCCATCCTGTTTCTGTCAACAGCTTCTCATGAGCCATTGCCTCTGCTGATTCAACCAACTTACCACCAGCAACCTTAACAATGGGTTTCATCGAATAGCCACTTACGCAATTCTTGCCCTAAAACAACAATAACCTCATTTCAGTATGTACATAAAAATATTTGATGTTACCTTCTTCAGTAACACCCAGAAAGAAGAAACTTCCGGAGAGAAATAAGGTTTACCTCTAAAAGACCATCAGCAGTCAAGAGCCACTTCCCATTGCCAATGCCAGAGATGACTTTATTCTTTTCTCCAAATTCCTTCACTAGTGAGACAACTTTATCATCCATGACCAAGAATTCTGGTGATCTCCCACAAATTAAGAGATGGATCTAGACTCTAGAGAAATGAATCAAATGATCGAAACAAAGAAGGTGGATTTAGAGAATAATCCCCACCCTGTAACTGGTGTGGTGTTCGCTCAGAGAGAGGAGCAGCAAAGAAGATGGAGAAAAAAAAAAGAGAAACCCTAGTAATTTTTCTATATATATCGGCGTCCATCAGATACTCAGATTAATCCCTAAATCTAAGGGTTATTATTGCTCGGTACAATCGGGACGGGACGGTACTTGAATAGGTCCGTGTACCTGTACCTCCCTAGCCTCGGTTCTTATATTTAGAACCGGTACCTGTACCCCCTTCGTCGGTTCGGTACAAAAACAGGTATGGTTCCACCGGTTCCGGCACGGTCCGGTTTTTCGGGTCGGTTCCTGTGCAGCCTTAGGAATACCAACACCAACTAAATTAGTGAAATGCACATGGATCATGTTGAGTTTCTATTTTTTCATGTACTACTTCTCCCAAAATGATGAATAGAAAGCTAAGCAAAGGAAATTTTTGAGATGTCACAGAAAATGCTAATAAAAGGAAAAAAGTATAAGCTAACAAACTTTAGGCATTTACCAATGGCAATACACGACTGCTGGTGTGACAATGGGAAGCACACAAAACACTTGCAAGTATACAAGGCCAAGATTTGTAATAAGATGATGAGTAGGGGTTTGTCCACAGGGAGAGGAGCATATAAGAAGTTTTCCTAGGCTAACAATGGTGACAATGCACTATGGCAGTGAGCAAAGCAAGGGAAATGGCATGAACCAAAGATGCAAGGTAAAGCAATAAAGAAACAGTTAAGAACCACAGCAGGGAAAGATAACAGACAAGGTAAATCAGCAAAGAACCAAGGCTTGGAAGCCAAGGGCAAGGTGAGTTTGTGCACTGACTTCAGTGCACAGTAGCTACAAAGTGCAAGAAAATAAAAGGCAAGAAAATAACTGAATTGAAAACACACAGGACTGAAAATATAAGTGACTGAAAGGGAATTGGTGGGTAAGCCAAGGCTTATGATCCACCTTGTGTCCTAATCAAATGACATGTTTCTAGGTTATGTTTGTTCCTAAGCATACAACTAGAAATGGAAGAACACCAACTTGCTCACTAGTCTACCCCTAGCATTGGCTGTCTTTTGACAGTACAGCCAATCACAGGCTCTATGAGCATTGGTATCTCCCATTTGCTCAATCAAAACACAGCAACAGGAGAACCATCCTAGCTTCTAGTCACATGACAGTGCACAAGGCTTCACTGAGCCTTGGCCTGATGCTGATTAGCTCATGCTACACATGGATAAGGCAATCACATTCATCACATGTAATAATTCAAGCACAATTAGCAACATATCAGATAACTAAGAACATATGCAATACTCAACTGTTCACTGATAAGCACTGAAATTTGAAGTTCATAAAATTTAGCTCAATTCTCTACTGGCTAGTCCAGAGAGGTATACAGTGTCCCCTACACACTTCACATAACATCAATTTATACCCATTACACATTGGGTTTTCCCCCAATTTTCCCCCAAAATCAGTAGAACTAGGGTTTGGTGAAATTGATTTACCTACTGTTGATGAGATACTCGCTCCATCTCGTCGACCCAATCTTCTCCTGCTTCTTCTCGTTCCTCTCGAGCTCCAATTGATGCTTTAATCATCATTATATCCCCAATTTCTCACCTAGGGTTTCAGGCAGAGAGATGAGAAATTGAGGTTTTAGTGATGCTAAAGAGATGGTACGTGATGGGTGGTTAGGTAGAATAGAGTTGGGGAGAAAAGTGGAGTGATTTGGGGTGAGGTGGTGGTGATGGAGACGGACATGGTGGTGGTACGGGGCATGGTTCTGCAGAGGGGGTGATGGAGGAGATGGTTCGATGGAGAAGGGAAGGGTGTGTTTGTTTGAGGTGTAGGTGCTCGGTCGCTAGGGTGTGAGGCGAGTGTATCGAGTTTGATGATCTGCGACGCTGAGCCGTGGGATAGGGAGATGAAAGATCAATCGGACGGTGAGATGAAGTGAAGCTTGTAGCGACCGCTGGATTTATATACAACAAAATCAACGACGCCAGATGGAGTTAGGTGTTGTAGTGTAGGCGGAGATATCAAACTTGATGACAGCAAGGGAGCGACCGTTGGATTCAACTACCATCTAATCTGAAGGCTTGGAATTTCAGCGCTGTGGTGCTTGGCAGAGACTTCAGATTTTGATGCTCTATGAAGGAGCGACCATCGGATGCTTCTGGAACTGATCTGACGGCTGAGAACGGAGGCGCTTTTGTGTGTAGAAAATGAGGTTGTGCGCACCATTCTTCGCGGCTTCCTTGCGTAATTTCTCCCGGCTTTTCACTACTTTTCTGCTCTTTTCGCTCCGCGACTCATCCGAACTTTATTTATTACCTAAAAATGCAAAATTAATTAATAAAAATATTTATTCTTGAAAACAATGAAAATACAGAATATGGGATAAAATGTAGAATTAATGCACAAAGATGAGTTAAATGCCAACAAAAAGGGATAAATTATACAATATTTGGCACTCATCAAATACCCCCAAACCTGAATTTTACTTGTCCTCAAGTAAAACAAAACTAAGGAAATCCTAACTATACCACTGTCGCTGGTCTCTCGAATGCATTTAGCGTATGCACTAAGCCTTTTAAACCACTAAGTGTCCCTAGTGGACGAGTTGAAGTCTCGTGAAGGTTTGCTTAGAACGTACCTACAAAGTTCTAGGTCAAAATATAAGCTCAGATTCCATCAAACGTGACATGTGCAAAACAGTTTAAGCTCACAGCAAAATGGAGATGTCAATCTAGCTATCGAAGGCACAATCCTAGCACTGATAACAAAAAAAGACATGTGATAAGAGTGTAAAGTGTATCTACACATGTGTAAAGAAAGATCTGAAGTCATGACTACTAATCACCAAGAGATAGTTTCTCAGGCTAAGAACTGAGGTCGAAATCTAGCTAGCTGTCCGGACTTTACGAGAATTGTGAATGAGTTGGAGGTATTTCACAATTACTCGCGTTGTACATCAATGGCATACACCCTCCTTGCTTACAACAAAACACAAAAGATGACTATTTACATGACTCTTATTTACATTGACATTCTCTTTTTATTTTTGGAACAAGAGATGATGGAATTGAAAATACTTGATTTTTTTTTTTTCTGATATTTTTTTTTTTTTTTGAATATATACATCTTTTTTTTTTTTTTTTTTTTTTTTTTTTTTTTTTTTTTTTTTTTTTTGAAACACTTTTGATACATAACAAAGGAAACAAAAATTACATGACACTTTGCAAGAGGTAGCCCTTTTTGATGCACCCAGTTAAATTCGATGGTTGTCTTTCTTAATGTAACCTCCACCTTCTATCCCAACCAACCAAAGAACAAGCTAGTCAGTTTCGTTCAGTATTCTAAAGTGATTGGCAATCGTAACTTCCTATCAAACACCTTGAAGATCGAGGCCATACATGTATTGGTAGATCGTGCGCGTGCAAATTTCTTATCACTATGTGAATTGTGCTAGAATCAGGGTGCCTAAATATCTAGACTAAGACTCCTAATAAAAATACATATTTGCACAAGAGTCAACATTTCAAGGTAAATGAGCTCCATTTTTATGATTTTTCATTTTTTTAATTTTTTTTGAATTTTGATTTTTCAATTTTTTTGGAATTTTTCAATTTTTTCAAAAAGAAGAAGGAGTTCGTTTTCAATTATAGTATATTATCTGGTATCTACTTTTCACCCCCCAAACCTAAACTAAACATTGTCCTCAATGTTTCAAAATATGGAAAGAATTAAATGCAACATATGGAAAGGGACATGCTGTAGAGTAAAAGGAGAGAGAATACCCGATTTCGGCGAAAGCAGAATTAAAACTCCGATATCCAAGGCAAAACTCCAACAGATTTCAGAGTCACAATGGATGAGCACAAAATATACAAAAGGAAATTTTAACTAACACATTATCTACAAGAAAATTTGGTTTTTAATGGGATTGGACTTTTTTGGAAAAATTTGGTTTTGTTGGGAAAAGAAAATTTTGGTTTTTAGGGATTTGGAAAACTTTTGGTTATTTAGGGAAAGAGTGGACCAGTTTAGTCCACATACTGGGTCCTCCAGGTTGGTTGTTTCAATGTCGGGTGGAAATGGCTCAAGGAATGGCTTTAATCTCTGCCCGTTGACTTTGAAAACGTTCTTGTTGGAGACATCCTCCAACTCTACAGCTCCATGAGGAAAAACTGTGCGTACTAGGTACGGACCCTTCCATTGGAACGCAGTTTTCCTGGAAAAAGATGTAATCGGGAGTCATACAGCAAGACTTTCTGACCAGGAGTGAAGGATTTGCGTAGAATACGCTTGTCATGAAACATCTTCATCTTTGCTTGTACAGCTTGGCACTGTCATAAGCCTCATTTCTCAATTCTTCCAACTCGTTGAGTTGAAGTTTCCGTTGAATTCCAGCTTCGTCCAGAGAGAAGTTCAGCTCTTTGATTGCCCAGTAGGCACGATGTTCTAATTCCACAGGTAGATGGCACGGCTTTCCATACACTAGACGATAGGGGGACATGCCAATTGGTGTCTTATAAGCTGTTCTATAGGCCCACAAAGCATCATTCAATCTCAATGACCAATCTTTCCTGGACGGGTTAACTGTCTTCTCGAGAATGTGCTTAATTTCCCTATTAGAAACTTCTACTTGTCCACTGGACTGAGGGTGGTACGGAGTAGCAACCTTGTGAGTTATGCCATACTTGCGTACTAAAGACTCAAAGTACTTGTTACGAAAATGTGAACCGCCGTCACTGATGATAGCTCTAGGGGTACCAAAACGTGAAAATATGTTCTCCTTTAGAAATGAAAGTACCACCTTGTGGTCATTTGTTCTGGTTGCTATGGCTTCTACCCACTTAGAAACGTAATCAACTGCGACTAGGATGTACAACTTGCTGTCAGACATGGGAAATGGACCCATGAAGTCTATCCCCCAAACATCAAAAATCTCCACAATCAAAATGGGGTTATAACCGGAAAAGCCATCTAGAAAACAGTAGTGACTGTGTCCAGACACACGTTCTAGCATTTGGTCAATGAAAGGGAGCGGGAAGTGATCCTTCCTTGTTACTGTGTTCAACTTCCTGTAGTCGATGCATACTCGCCATCCTGTGATTGTACGAGTAGGGACTAATTCATTCTTGTCGTTCTGAACAACAGTAATGCCTGACTTCTTAGGCACAACTTGAATGGGACTAACCCATTTGCTATCGGGAATTGGGTATATGATACCCGCATCAAGTAGTTTCAGGATCTCTCCTTTGACTACATCTCTCATGTTAGGATTAAGTCTCCTTTGCATTTCCCTCGATGGTTTGGCATTCTCTTCAAGGTTAATGTGGTGCATGCAAATGGTGGGACTAATTCCTTTGAGATCTGAGATGGTCCATCCTAAGGCCTCTTTGTGTTCCTTAAGTACTTCTAAAAGCTTACTTTCCTGTTCCGTGTCTAAACATGATGAAATAATGACAGGTAAAGTATCAAGAACCTAGGAATGCGTACTCAACGTACTAGGCAATGGTTTCAATTCAAGCTTGGGTGGCTCAACAATGGATGGAATAAGCTTGGAATCAGAGAATAGGGGTTGTTCCACTTCATATTTCCTCTCCGTGACGTCCATTTGAGGTACAGATTCGAGCAGAGATAGGACGTCACTACAGTATGCATCATCATAGAAATCAGGGTTAAAGTTCTCCATACATGCTTGAAAGGGGTCAACGGATAGAATGTTAGTCAACGAATCTTGCATTAATCCTTCAATCATATTAACTTCATGTACATCATCATCATCAAGATTCACAGGTTGTTGACTAATATCGAACACATTCAATTCTACCGTCATGTTACCAAAAGACAGTTTTCAACACTCCATTACAGTTATGATCGCGTTGGACGTAGCCAAGAAAGGACGTCCTAAGATGACAGGAATGTGACAGTCTGGGTTTTGTACAGGTTGAGTGTCTAAGACAATGAAGTCTACGGGAAAATAGAATTTGTCAACCTTGATCAAAACATCTTCGACCACTCCACGAGGAATCTTGACAGATCGGTCTGCCAGCTGTAGAGTGATGGATGTTGGCTTCAACTCCCCAAGACCTAACTGCTCATAAACAGAATATGGCAGTAGGTTAACACTTGCACCTAGGTCTAATAACGCTTTATTGACCGTGTGTTCTCCTATAGTGCAAGAAATTGTTGGACATCCTGGATCCCTAAACTTGGGTGGAGTTTTGTTCAGAATGATGGAACTCACCTGCTCAGCTAAGAAAGCACGTTTTTGCACATTGAGCTTGCGCTTTTGAGTACACAAGTCTTTGAGGAATTTGGCATAAGCAGGGATTTGCTTGATTGCTTCAAGAAAAGGAATGTTGATGTTGACTCTCTTGAACAGATCTAACATCTCATTGTAATGGGTACTTTTCTGTTGATAGATCAATCTTTGAGGAAATGGGGCAACAGGAAGATGAGTTGGCAAAGGGACATTCACAGCAGTAGAATTGTCAGATTTTCCAACTTGCTCAGATTCTTTGGTTTTCTGGGGTTGTGGAGACAGTGTGGAATTTGTATCAGATTCATTAGGTTCGCCCACGTTGTTCTCGATGACTTTACCACTTCGGAGGGTGGTAATGGCATGGATTTGATCAGGTGAGGTTTCAGTGCAGGATGTTTGCCTGTTTGAAATATCCTCTTTGGATTTTGTTGGGGTTGGCTCGGAAGTTTACCCTTTTCTCTCTCACACATTTGATCCATCTTTTGATCTAGATTTTTCTGACTTTGCATCAAACTCTGGAACATTTCCTCTAGGGTGGATAATCTCTTGTCGGTATTGTGTTGAGGATATGATTGTTGTTGAGAGTTTGATTGTTGTTGAGGGTTTCTCGGGTGTTGATAACCTTGATTGTTCTGATATCCCTGATTGTTTTGATAGCTCTGATTGGGTTGAGATGGTCCTCCTTGAGTGGGTCCTTTTGACCATGAAAAGTTAGGGTGGTTTCTCCATCCTGGATTGTAGGTCTGTGAATAAGGGTTATGCTCTGGTTTTTGAAACATGGCATGTGCCTGTTCAAGCCTAGACTCCTGGACTGCAAGCAAATCTGGACAATTTTGGAATTGATGGTTGGGGTCGTTACAAGCAGCACAAATAGATGAAGCGACATGTTCTCGGAGAGTAGTGGTGGAAGGTTTTGAATTTTTATGTAGTTCTAACTCTTCTAATCTCCTAACTATTGATGCCATGTTTGCTCTACCCTCAAAATCCGCTTCAATCCTAAAAGCCTTTGCTTCGGATGTAGTCTTTCTGGTTTCACGGATGGATTCCCACTGTTGCGTCTTTTCAGCTACTTCAATTAAGAAGTCCCAAGACGCGTCAGCAGTTTTATCTACGAATAGACCATTACACATCGACTCAACCGTTGTTCGGGTGGACACATCTAGACCTTCATACAAAATTTGCACAAGTCTCCATTTTTCAAAACCATGATGGGGACATTGGAGCAATAATTCATTGAATCTCTCCAGGTATCTAGCTAAGGTCTCACCTTCTAATTGCACAAAGCTATTCAGACTTTGACGAATTGTCGCAGTCTTGTGGTTCGGGAAAAACTTTTTGAAAAACTCCTTTATGAGGTCATCCCATGTCATGATGGATTGAGGCTGTAAAGCATAAAGCCAGGCCTTTGCCTTATCTTTCAGGGAGAAAGGAAAAAGCCTTAACTTCAGGGTTTCGTCGGTCATTTGAGTGAAACGCAGAGTTCCACAAATTTCCTCGAATTCTCTCACGTGGTGGTACGGGTTTTCATTCTCAACACCTCTAAAAATAGGAAGCATCTGTATTGTGCTTGATTTCAGCTCATAATGGCCATTAGCCTCGGGTAGCACAATACAAGAAGGTTGACTGGCTCTAGTTGGGTACATATAATCTTTGAGGGTACGGGGTTCTCCCATTGTTTCTGGTTGATCTGGACTGTCTCCCTCAGAACTTAGAATTTCGATAGGTTCGTCTGGGTTAATTCTAACAAGTCTGTTTGTCTGGTCTCTGTAGGTCACAATCATGTCCTAGTAGGTACCTTAACTAACATGTTGGTCAGATAGAGCAATCGGAAACAGTTTGGCCCACATGGTTATGAAGATTTGGTTTTGAATGGGTTTTGGTTTAAAGAAGGGGTTTTTTTTGGTTTAAAAAATTTGGGCTTTGGAAAAAAATTTTGAACTAAACCTAGCATAAATTATCACAACTCATAAAAAAAATAAAAACAATAATAATAATTAAAACAAACCTATAAAGAAAAAAAATAAAAGAAAAATAAAGAAAAACAAGAAAATAAAAAAAATTATTACAATCCCAAATAAAAAAAAGAAAAGAAAATAAAAATTATTACAATCCCAAAATAAATAATTAAATAATTATTACAAGCCCAAATTTGAATTTAAATGAGGCCCAAGTGGGTTAACTCATGGGTTAGGCTTACTTGTTTTTGGAGGGAAGCCCAAAAATAGGCTTTTAGTCCCCTTTTAGTTGCAAGGCCCAGTTGGGCTTTAGGATCGTCCTAGCAGCTCACGTCCAAGCCCAGCAGCAACAGGTGGAGCAGAGCCCAGCAGAATCTGCAGCGAAGCCCAGGAGCAGAAGTTGGTTCAAGCCCAGCTCAGTTGGTTCAGAGCCCAGCAGCAGAGGATGCACAAGCCCAGTTGACAGCTTCAGTTGGCAGCCCAGTTGGCTTGGCAGCAGCACCAGCAGCAACAGCAGGCTTTGGCTTTGGCTTTGCAGCAGCAGCATCTTGGCAGAGAAAGCACCAACAGCAGCAGCAGCTCAGCAACAGCAGCAACAGCAGCAGCAGGCTTTGCAGCAGGCTTTGCAGCAACAACAAATAATGCACAGCTCCAGCAGCAGTTAGCAAGTGAACAAGATAGCAATGAACACACACAACTAGGCAAGCACAACAAGGCCACAACAGCTATGAAAACTTCAAAAATATGGCAGCCAGCTCCCCGGCAGCGGCGCCAAAAACTTGGTGTGACAATGGGAAGCACATAAAACACTTGCAAGTATACAAGGCCAAGATTTGTAATAAGATGATGAGTAGGGGTTTGTCCACAGGGAGAGGAGCATATAAGAAGTTTTCCTAGGCTAACAATGGTGACAATGCACTATGGCAGTGAGCAAAGCAAGGGAAATGGCATGAACCAAAGATGCAAGGTAAAGCAATAAAGAAACAGTTAAGAACCACAGCAGGGAAAGATAACAGACAAGGTAAATCAGCAAAGAACCAAGGCTTGGAAGCCAAGGGCAAGGTGAGTTTGTGCACTGACTTCAGTGCACAGTAGCTACAAAGTGCAAGAAAATAAAAGGCAAGAAAATAACTGAATTGAAACACACAGGACTGAAAATATAAGTGACTGAAAGGGAATTGGTGGGTAAGCCAAGGCTTATGATCCACCTTGTGTCCTAATCAAATGACATGTTTCTAGGTTATGTTTGTTCCTAAGCATACAACTAGAAATGGAAGAACACCAACTTGCTCACTAGTCTACCCCTAGCATTGGCTGTCTTTTGACAGTACAGCCAATCACAGGCTCTATGAGCATTGGTATCTCCCATTTGCTCAATCAAAACACAGCAACAGGAGAACCATCCTAGCTTCTAGTCACATGACAGTGCACAAGGCTTCACCGAGCCTTGGCCTGATGCTGATTAGCTCATGCTACACATGGATAAGGCAATCACATTCATCACATGTAATAATTCAAGCACAATTAGCAACATATCAGATAACTAAGAACATATGCAATACTCAACTGTTCACTGATAAGCACTGAAATTTGAAGTTCATTAAAATTTAGCTCAATTCTCTACTGGCTAGTCCAGAGAGATATACAGTGTCCCCTACACACTTCACATAACATCAATTTATACCCATTACACATCATTGGGTTTTCCCCCAATTTTCCCCCAAAATCAGTAGAACTAGGGTTTGGTGAAATTGATTTACCTACTGTTGATGAGATACTCGCTCCATCTCGTCGACCCAATCTTCTCCTGCTTCTTCTCGTTCCTCTCGAGCTCCAATTGATGCTTTAATCATCACTTATATCCCCAATTTCTCACCTAGGGTTTCAGTGAGCAGAGAGATGAGAAATTGAGGTTATTAGTGATGCTAAAGAGATGGTACGTGATGGTGATGATGGGTTTAGGTAGAATAGAGTTGGGGAGAAATTAGTGGAGTGATTTGGGGTGAGGTGGTGGTGATGGAGATGGACATGGTGGTGGTACGGGGCATGGCGGTTCTGCAGAGGGGGTGATGGTTCGATGGAGAAGGGAAGGGTGCGTTTGTTTGAGGTGTAGGTGCTCGGTCGCTAGGGTGTGAGGCGAGTGTATCTAGTTTGATGATCTGCGACGCTGAGCCGTGGGATAGGGAGATGAAAGATCAATCGGACGGTGAGATGAAGTGAAGTTTGTAGCGACCGCTGGATTATATAATACAACAAAATCAACGACGCCAGATGGAGTTAGGTGTTGTAGTGTTAGGCGGAGATATCAAACTTCGATGCACAGCAAGAGAGCGACCGTTGGATTCAACTACCATCTAATCTGAAGGCTTGAAATTTCAGCGCTGTGGTGCTTGGCAGAGACTTCAGATTTTGATGTTCTGTGAAGGAGCGACCATCGGATGCTTCTGGGAACTGATCTGACGGCTGAGAACGGAGGCGTTTTTGTGTGTAGAAAATGAGGTTGTGCGCACCATTCTTCGCGGCTTCCTTGCGTGATTTCTCCCGGCTTTTCACTACTTTTCTGCTCTTTTCGCTCCGCGACTCATCCGAACTTTATTTATTACCTAAAAATGCAAAATTAATTAATAAAAATATTTATTCTTGAAAACAATGAAAATACAGAATATGGGATAAAATGTAGAATTAATGCACAAAAGATGAGTTAAAATGCCAACAAAAAGGGATAAATATATACAATATTTGGCACTCATCAACTGCATCTCTAGTTTCAAAAAATAAAATCTCATCAACAACTTCACTACAAATTATGAACATCCATATTTAACATCCGAAATATTTTCAAACTCAACAGTACCCCATGTTTCATGACACCCGTCTGGTTCAACATTTCAAGCTGCATATCAAAAGAAAATAACTTATTACATCAATGGAAGGATTGCAGGAGTAAGGACTGAAAGCATAAATACATGCTTATGGTAATGGAAATGAGATGACTAAATGGTCTATCGCTTCTAAAAACCTGAACAACCAAAGAATGTCAGATTCCAAATGAGAATAAATAACAACTTGCTTAAGAAGCTTTGAGATAAGAAATGATCAGGAAATTGTACATACTTTTTGAGATTCTCAGTGGCTAAACCGTCATATATGAGTTTGATACTTTGATTATTAAAATACGATGAAGTATCCAATAATAATTGGAAATGTTGTCTCAGAATATGCGCAATTCAAGATGTTAATGATGATTACATATATTTAGCAAGTATGTTTGGGACCTTTAGAACCATAGAAACCTTTGAAGATGAAGAAAAATACTACTCATATACAGAGATGGAAGAACTGAAACCACACAAATTTCTTTGAAGTGTAAAATCGGAAGATGAAAGAGAAGAAAGTACTTGTAGGGAATAATGGAGAGAATTCGGGTTTACTTACGTCCCATCAAAACTGGTTTGGTGGAGGTGGTGAGAGACCAACTATTGATTCTTCATTCTCATTCGAAAAACCCAGTTTACCTGATCATAATTCTAAATCATGTAATTTCAGCATGTTGGATTTATTCATATGCACCAGTGAGTTAATTGGTTGGATCCCAAACGGGAATATCAATGGTGTCAATGAAGCCACTGAGATGCGAGTGTTTAGGAAAATAATTGGGTGAATTTCTGAGATACCTACAAATGAAGAGATTATATATTCGTGAAACCCAAAATAGTAAGACTGCGATATATTCATCATTAACATGTATGTTCAACCAAAAGCAGTAAGACCATAAGAACTAAAGAAGTATGCCAGTTAACACAACCTGGCGTGATTCGAACACGCAACCTTCTGACATGGAGTCAGACGCGCTACCATTGCGCCACAGATTCATACTTGTGGACATAAATGATGGGGTAGTTTAAACAGTGAGGGATTCCAGAAGGTCCAGCCATGGGATCGACATAACTTAAATAGTCATACGACTTCTGGTTACATAGATTACACATCTACTACATATGGAACTGAGATAGTAAAACTCCGATAACATGGACATGATGCAACTTTGTAAATATAGAAATGACAAAATTGATCTACTGACATGCAACTTGGGATCCTTGGTTAGAGTTCAGATTTCATGAAGAATGTTTTGTGAAAGTAAAGTCATAGATGCACATGTTTGTATTTTACCCGTAGATGGTGAAATAAAAAAAAAACTTACCCTTCACAGGTAGTAATTTACAAATAACATCATGTATTTAACAATAGTTCAAGAAATATTTCGTTCTTTGAAAAGCACATGCCGGGTAGTGAAATAAGTATTGTGGACGATGTAGTTAGCTGATTTAAGAAGTGTTATCTAACATGTAGAACACACGTGGTTCACATCCTTGGACCTTGATCGATATTTCATACACCTCATGAGTAGCGAATCATTATCAAAAAATATGTTTGCGTGGATGACTACTTTAACAACTACTATAGATAGGTGAATCGAATCATCTTTCATTTATTTCCATTTCCACCAAATGGTTTCGCCAACTAAAAACAATGAAACATCCATCTAAGCTTCAGATATATTATTATAATAGATTGATAAGAGAGTTAAGGAACAAAAACCTAACCATGCATATTCTGGAGAAATAGACCCGCGGAAGGAGAAAAAATAACATGCTGCTGAGTGAACTTCATGCAAGCATTCTCTCGAAAACTGGGCAATCTTTCAGCAAACCCAGCTTAACTGCAAGTAATTTACCTGGTTCAACATCTTCTGAAATTAAAATCTTAATTCAAAGAAAAAAGAGGCTCAGCAAAACAAAAAAAGGATGACATAAACGCGAAAATACCTCTGAGAAAAGATAAGAATTGATCAAGTCAGTTGCTTGAAATATTCTTCTTGATGACGCAGAATGTTCATTTCTATATGAGAGGCACCAATTTTGACATATGAGGTCACTAAAGACGATTACAAAAGGTATGGGAGTGCTAAGAGTGGATTAAAGACTTTTGAGGGTTTTGTTCGTCATAAGGGTTATATTCAGTCACGTCTGAGTATTTGATGTGATGGATTGAACATTGATGCACCACTACTTGTACATGGAGAAAAAGAAATGGAATCAATTTTCAGTATACTGAGGCTTTGTAACGTACCGAATTAAAATGAAGCAAAGTCAGCTAGCATGTTGGTTTATGATAAATTTTCTTCTTGATTCAACTCCATGGACATGCTTCCCATATTTCACATTCGCCTTCTGATGAATGGAAACAACATCACCTAATCCAATTCTTAGGTTTGATCAAACACAACACCTTCCCTTAACACACACCTCATAAACATATTCTGCTGCCAAAGGCTCTGGTGTATTTTTGCGAAGTCAGAAGTCTGTTGATTGCCCGCAAAATCTGGTTGCATAGTTTGCGGCAACAACCTGGCATCCTCCTCATTGACCCGGAATTCAAAGATCTCACTGAGACCCATATACTTCACATAATCTTTTACACCAAAACTATTTGATGTAGTCAAGTGTATTCTTCAACCGTATCTGAATACCTAATAGAATCATTCACTTACAACCAAAACTTGGTGCATTGATGACATTAAACAGGAAAAAAGAAAGAAATTAACATTGATCATAAAAGAGATTCTTTATTTTTATACGTATTTTACTTGACCAATGTCTAGATTATGATAATAAAAGAAACAACCAAATATTATTAAAATAATAAAAGAATCCCAAGTCACATACAAATTGAAGAATCCCAAATGAGATACAATAGCAAAATAACATATACATTTAGAGGTTCTCTTTCATCCTAATTCAAACAACAACAACTGATTATTTATAGTTATTAATTAGATACAATACATAAGCCTGATTAAAAAAATAATTCAAAAAATAATAGATTGAGAGAGATAATTGGAAAAAACCCGAATATGTCTTGATATATTGAAAGAGGTAGTCTATTGTTGTAATCATACCCACTGTCCAGTTAGTAGAAAACCAATCAAACAACACAAAGATCCTAATGAGAAGAGATCCATAATGGAAAAATCCTGATTAAGGAGTCAAGCAATCGAGAGGAAACATACACATTCCTATAGTAATAATATATCCATCAGCATAGTAATTGAATCCTAACTCAGTCTACGCAATTGAATCCTAACCAAGGTTTAGGTTGGAATAGCATGATAAGCATCAAAGACAGTATCTAAGATTTTACTGTTTTATAAAACGTTGTCCGTGCTCTACAAAGCACCACTTATATACGCACAGACATATTAGCCAGGGTCAGTATGTATTGAAATATAGCATATATTGAATTAGGTTACATGATCATCAACAGTAAGGAAAAAATGCAATCATGAACACCACTTAAGCCTTTGTTTCATCGTGCTACTTAAAGGAATTAGCTCATCCTACAAATATGATAACATAATAATGCTTGTTTCATCAAAGACGGTATCAAGAATATGAATGCAGCATAATGATAATATACCCATCAGGCAGATATATTGTTTTTGGTTTTATTTGTAAAACCAACGAACACTGAAGCCATAGTCCGATCTCTTTGTTCGAAAAATATAATCTTAAAACCATTAGCTGGGTACATGGTTTTTTGATTTCAAACTGGTGCAAGTACTACTGGGGTAAAGTCAATTCTTGGAGTTCTTGGAGCTGTTTGCACCACTGTGTACTCTTTAGTGGCAGTGGTTAACTATTGGGAAATGCTGACTTGCAGTTGATAAATATTATTGATGATACTGATGTTCATGGAATAACTCTCCACAAAAATACATAGGTAAAGACTTGATCATTCTTCTCTGGATGATCATACTGGTTTCTGTTCCACCCACTGTCACAATTTTCTCGGTAAACAAAATTTTAGGGGAAGGTGGATCCAAAATTGATCGTAAGTGGCAAAAAGATGCACATAAATTAACTGCCTCATCAACTTTCCATTAGTATCATATTAAACGGGGCTAATAATACAATTGTAGCTCAATTCAACTCTATATTTCTTAGGTGATGTCTAAGTGTAATTAAAGAGAGCTTTCCCAGGTTAACTATAGAGAGTAAAGATTGTATTCAATCTGTACTCGACGCGAATGGATATAGTTTGAAGGCTCCTCCAGATATTTTACTAATTCAATATCATAAAGAGAGTTAAAAATAGATTTCTAGATGAATACTAACAAAAAAAACACTGAAGGACCTTTTCATTTTCTCTCTAAATTTTAATCAAAAACAGGAATCGAAAAAACTATAATCAGCAAGAGAGTAATTGCTGAAAAGGTACTTGGGATTTTGTCAAGGAGTTGTATCTTTGGAAAGTTTGCAGGAAAAACCCTGATTTGAAACAGTTCAAGAAAATATTAGGCACAGAACAGACTCTACATAGGCATGAATTGGAAAACCCAAGATATAATTACGATTATACCTTCTGACCCGCCGGAGAACCAATGTGATTTGACTTTGCCAATAAAAAAACGTGCAAGAAAAATTTGCAAAAGCCTTTATCATTTCTTTTGGTCGTCAATTTTCCGAACTTTTCAATCAAAGTCGGGGAAAGGTTAAAGAGAAGAGAAAATATGTACAAAAGCGTTGTTCAACAGTTTCGTTTATTTTCTTTTTGAAAAGAATTGTAGCATTGTCCTACATACATTACAGCAGAAACCCATATCGAGGAACTAAATATTATATGAATCTCTAAGGAAAATGGTGGAAATAACCCTTAAATAGATATGAACTTATTCACCTTGGACTAATTCCACGGCTGCAGCTATCTGTAACTCAAGTTGTTTCGGTGTATGAGAGTCGATGTTTTGGTGCTTTCCCGAAACAACATCACCACCATCCCCGAAACCAACTCAGGATTCCACGGTATCCAATCCAGAAAAGTCATGCAAAGGTTGGAATAAATTAGCTGCACCCAGATGGTTACCTGAAACCAAGATTTCCCAACACTTGCATAGCCCTGAAGGACACGATGTTGTGGTATAAACAAAAGTGCAACATCTGTGCTCCCTATCTGCCTTGGCACAGACAATGTAGCCTACACCAATCAAAGACCACACATAAGAAATAAAATCTAAAAACATTTGGAATGCAGATTAACAAAGCAGATATCGGCGCATAAACCTTTAATAGTTCTTCTTAGCACTTCCAATCATATTTCTTTATTTAGGATTTCCTTTCCTAGTTCTAGTGTGTTTCCTAGTTTGGTTTGATTTCCTTTTTCTAGTCCTAATTATATTTAGAATCCTTGAATCCTATATAAGAAGGCATAGGCATGGTAGAGATATACAATTCTACAACCAATATTATTATTTGATTAATATCAAATTTATCTTTTATTTTATTATCTTTATTTTATCATCACTTTTGTGAATCTATTGATCTCACATTAGTTTTTATCTTTTATCGGATCTTTGATCCAAATCATACGCTTCCGCTACGTCAAGTGGTATCAGAGCCACAATTGAGATTCTCTATTATTAAGTTTATTGGCTTTGTTTCTATCCTCGGTTAAGAGCCTCCATTGAGTGCCTTAATTTTCAAATTCTTCCTTATGGAAAAGGAATTTCGTATTACTTTCAGAGTAGGTGGAAAGATACATGATTTTATTCTTGATCCATCTTCCCCGAAAAACTATGTGTCCTTTGCAACAACAAATTACCTCAAGCAAACTAATTGTGGTGAATGGGATTCTTTTGGCGGTCTTGTTGAATTTAGTTTCCACAAAGGTATGTATTGCAGTACTGCTTATTGTGAAATATATTTTATGAAGAATTGTCATGTGTTATTGGGTAAACCCTGCTTTCGAGATTAGGTGTTGTTTATAATGAAAGTATGCATAGTTTTGAGTTTCGTCAAGGCAACAGATTGCATCGTTTAATGGGATTACATAATCAACACCATTACAACGTAGGATTGAAAAAGAAAATTCGGATTTATGGAAAGGATTCGATGAGATATTTGCTAGTCTCCGAAAGAAACCGTATTTTGAAGATGCTATACCGACGTCAACTTCACAAGAACCTACCTTTGAAGAAGAAGAAATAAGGGTGGCGATGAAGAGAATTCTAGTGTTGTTGAAATTAAGCATCCACAATCCCATTCTTCTAATGTTTTTGCCATAGCTACCTCTGTTCCTAACAATGTCCATACACAAGAGAAACTCGATACTTCTGTTGTGAACCCACTTCAATGTCTTGAAACTATTTATGTTGGTACTCCTCGTATAGATTTCGCTATGCCAAAGTTAAACTCTCATAATATAACTTGTTATGTTAAGTTTCTGGATTTTCCTATTTATGGCATAAGCAATTGAAGTCAGAAAAACACTCGAAATACATTGTATCTTGGGATGGACGGTCACAGTACTTACTAGATTCGAAGGATATTTCTGCGAAAGAAGGCGGGCAGGCTCATTATGAAACACTTGAGCAGATACCAAACCAAAATCGTATTGCGAAGCTGAAGGTTACTGATATTTCAGAAGTAAACCTTAATGATCTGATGCAATGGAATTCTACGGTAACTGAAGGGGTGATGGAGTCTTCCGTTAAGAAATTTACTTCACATGTTTCTCCAGGAGTCATCCATGAAACTTTGGTAAGGGGACATGGTATTTCCACTAAACTGCCAAAAGATATTGGTAAACAACCGGAGAATGATAACAACTTGATTTGGAGAAAGAAAGCTAAGAAAGGGTTTCAAATAGCAGATGATAACAATTTTACTGATCGTGCTCCTCCAACAAGGGATTTCGGTGTTCTGAAAAGCATGTTCCTGATTATTCGTGCTTCTCGGAAGTTTTAACTATCTGCGTGAGTAAGGATTCGATATTTTTCGGTTCTATGAACAAGCTTATACAAGTTAAACTCCTCTCAGCTGGATACTTACACTCGGTTACTGATTTAAAATCTAGTTCTTGTTTGAACTCTTCAAACTGGACGAATGGTTATGAAGCTTCATCTAAGAAGTTTGAAATTTCAAAAGTATGTCAGGAAGTTTATCCAAGTCTTCGGGGTGTTCTCAGCCAATATTTTAATATCCCACGAAAGCCTCCATGGCTTGTTCCGTATAAATTCTTAAGGAGAAGAACAATTAAAAGAGACCCTACTGCTCAGTCCACTCCATGCCCTTGCAACAACAATCATGGCGAAAGATTTATCTGACGGTTTCCAGATGATATTGGTGGCAGATACACATCTCGGAAATGTTAATTTCCAGATGAAAAGATCCAAGGGAGGAACTGACAGTATTTACGTTATAAATCTTGGAAAAACAATTGAGAAGTTTATGACGGAAGCTAGGATAATCGTTTCTGTAGATAACCCACAAGACGTTGTTGTTCAGTCTGCTAGCGGACCATATGAGCAGGGAAATATTTTGAGATTTTCACATTATACTGGTGATCATCCGCTAGCAGGCAGACATTCCCAGGATATGTTCGCTAATCAGATGCAGAAATCTTTCACTGAGCAGCGTGTTACCGACTCAAAGATTGACTGCCGACCAATCAAGGTAGGTGCTCTTAAGAGCCATCTGATAGGTGAAACTGAAGCAGTTCAACTGCCTTGGAGATTACCATTCTCAACGCATTCCTTGATGACATGCTATCTACCCGTTGTTCTTCAGCAACCTAAAACTTTACATACTCAGAATGCATCTGAAGTTTAAGTTATTATTGAGACGGGATCGCAACTAGATCCTGGTCTTAGGGTTCGTTGTGACTTGTTCCTTCTGAATGGTAGTTTGAAAACTCAATATTTAGATTCACAATGTTTGGCCTTTGACCCAGGGGGAACAATTGTTGCAAGGTTGAAACATGATGCCTTGTTTTGCAGCAGAGAACGTGTCGGGATTCTCGACGCAAAACTGAGAATATATGACAAAGGTATAAACAATTTTATTTCCTGGGTTCCGATGTATGTATAATGAAGCTGAGATATGGAATCCGAAAACCGAAGGGACAACATATGTTTATGAATCTTTTTCTTGTCCATATCTAGAAAAGCATGAGACAGAAATTGATCAAAGAATACTAGAAATGATACATAAGTTTACTGACAATTCAATTCTGAAGGCTACCAGCTACGATCAAACGAGAGCTTCTGAGATTATGTGGCCTGCTGTTGCTACATCTAGAAAGAGAAAGTCTAAACCTACTCAAGAGCGAAATGGTGCAGTCACCAAACAAACCTTTACACTTGCACTAAATAATCATTTAGCTCATATTCTAGAGGAGAATCTTTCGGAACAATGCCCGCAAACAAGAAGTTGTCCAAGTGAAGAAGGAAATGTTCCAGCACAAATGGCGTCTCCAACTGCGAAACTTCCAGTACCCACTTTGGGAGAGAGTATTCTAGAAAAGCTTAAAGAATCACCATTGTGTACCAATGGTTCAACATCTCAAATGAAAGTTTTCCCGAAGTTCATTTATAACGTATAACTATGTTTAACTTACATGCAAGGGACTGGTTCTACTAATAATGTGCTTCCTTATGCACACTGGTTGTATCTTTGTCTTTGGTGTAAAGATGATTCAAGGTCTCAAGAGAAGCTGGCTTACTACCTCGCGAGACTGCAGTCTACATCAACTATTATTTCTTCATTTCTAACAGACTTGGCTGAAAAGATATCCCTGGCATTTGAGCATGAAATTTCTGTTTCGGCGCAAGAGAAGTCTGTTTCTTTTTCTTCTGGATTTGATAAGATTATGTTTCTCAGCTTATGCATTTCTAATGCTAACTATTCGGAGTATGCTAGTGCCTGCCTACAGAAGATTCTACTAGCCGGTGATGTGAAGAATCTAATAAATGATGATATTCGTCATCGTTTCCTACCATATGATCCTGGGAAAGTTGCTTGTGCTATTATGGAGAACTCAAGGTATCTGATTGATGACCAGAGTATACAAGTGGACTTTATTCAGAGTTTGTTTAAGCTATGGTCTGAATACAAGCATAAAGATCATCAAACTAGTAAGGGGAAAAGTTGTTTCAAATGTGGTACCCTTAATCACATTCCCAAAGATTGCACTGTGGACCTGAGATATAAAGCACATGGAACTGAAGATTCGAAAAGTGATGAAAGTAGGCATGAAGATCTTCGTCATCGTTTTCAACCTTATGACCGTAGTGGCGACGGTGTTTATCTTGTTATACCGAACTCATGGTATCTGGTAGATGATGGTCTTCGTCGTCGTTTCCGACCATATGACCCTGGCAAGGACGTGTCTCCTACAGTGAACTCGTGGTCGAGTTCTTTTCAAGAAGGGGGGCTTGATGTAGGACATCCTACTCTATTTCCTATTATAGTTCTTCTTAGGACTTCCTATCATATTTCTTTATTTAGGATTTCCTTTCCTAGTTCTAGTGTGTTTCCTAGATTGATTTAATTTCCTTTTTCTAGTCCTAATTATATTTAGAATCCTTGAAGCCTATATAAGAAGGCATAGGCATAGTAGAGATATACAATTCTACAACCAATATTATTATTTGATTAATATCAAACTTATCTTTTATTTTATTATCTTTATTTTATCATCACTTTTGTGAATCTATTGATCTCACATTAGTTTTTATTTTTTATCGGATCTTTGATCGAAATCATACGCTTCCGCTACGTCAAATATGCATCCCTGCACGAAACCTAAACACTAACCCTTTCATCACAACCACGGGTAAGCACCAATTGACTAATAAACCCAACAGATGATAGTGTAAAAGTCCTCTTAATACATATAAACAAACAAAGAATTGGGGAACTGACATTCGGAAAATTCCTATCCTATTTCAGACTGTAAATCAACGTTTGTTTGTTTGTTATTTTATTTTTATTTTTTTTCCTGATCATCTAGCAGCTGGAATAGTCCCCTGATCAACTGGGCTAATCCCTGTTAAAAAAAACAACGTAAAATTAGTCAGCTTCATCATGTAATGGTACAGCTCGGTTTATTGTTAGGAACGCCTATATGGATTCAAACCCCAGCAACTTTGCTAGTAAGGCTATGCCCTTAATGCTTTATGCAAACCAACCTTTTCTGTACATTATAATGATTATAGAACAAAATTGTTTACGCAAACCACACTTGTGAATTAAATGGTTAAAGTTGTTTAGTGATTAATAACGAAACAGTTAATAAGTACATTTGCAATTCAACAAATTTCCATATACTGGTCTTCTCCATTCAGAAAAACCGCATCAGAGAAACCATGTCTCGTGTTCTCACCTACAAAGGTTATGGACAATAAGCAAAACCCTCAGATTTAGTAGCACAGACTCAAGGATATAATACTTTGTTTAATATGCATCGATCAGAGATGCATGCTCAAGGATATAATACTGTCTACTAAATTTTATTGCGCAGCTCAGGAATGTGGCAAAGATGAGCAATGAGTAAAACCCATCGATCAGAAACAACCCAGTTATTAATAAGATAATACAGAGTGAAGTTGCAAATTGGAGTTGACTGCACCTCATCCATGATGGAGAAGATTCACATAACAACTTGGGGAACAAAGTTGTGGTGTCAGCGTATCTTCTTTCCAATATCAAATGGACAATAGTGGGCTCATAAAGCAGGCCAATAACAGTAAGTATTAAGTTAACATGAAACTATAAATGTTATCAATTACATGAAACTATAAACTATAATAGTAAGTATTAAGTTAACATGAAACTATAAACTATAAACGTTATCAATTACAACTACAGCAATCTAGTGGCAATCGTTCTGTATCAAGTCCATTCAGAAAGCTGAAATGCATAAGATGAGTATAACAACCTTGGAACAAACTATCCAAGGAATTTAAAGTACCTCATCAATAAGTTATGTCGGTCTCTGACCTGCCTCAACCGCAGCCAAGGCTTCCACCTGATTCCCGTGTTGAAGAAACCAAGCTAATATGATCTTCCGCATCCTTACGAAGAACAAGAAGCGCCTAGTAATTCAAAATTTCAAATGAAGTACTTCAACAAAAATGACCATAAAAAGGACAATCTTTCTGCCATTCAAAAAATAATAACAGACACCGAAGCACTTGTAAAGATCAAAAATCATCATGTCACTGTCTTTAGCAGATTAGAAAATCCGTTTTATTGAACACTAACGTTTCACATTGGTACCTTCGACTCACCTAGGCTTTGCAATGACGGCATCCTTTGGAGACACAACGTAGTACATCGGTGCATCCCCAGCAGGCCACTGATGTGTTAATCATTTGTTGTGTGATATACTTAAATCCCAGGATAATTATCCCATGCAATAAGGCTTGTTCCCCACTTCATACCATGTATTAAACACTCACCCGAGTGTAAAACCTACAGCACAAAACCACACTCAATTAATGATCAGCTTATCAATTAATGATACTCTGTGTTTAAGTGACACCCTCTGGATTCAGATAGACCTAGTAACGGTACCTAGCCATTTCTTTGCGTTCATAAGTAACTTCCCCGCTAACCACCAACTATAAATTACCGCTTGCAAAATTAGTGTCGTACTATCATTCAGGGATGATGGTTAACATATAGTTATACAGATATGTTTATGATCATGAAGATAATCAACGTAGCAAGACATCTATACTTGTAATAGTAAAATGAACCCTAGGCTGTCTATATTCCAACTGTTGAAAAATGTAGATTAATTAACTAATAGCGATATCAATGAGCTTTCTTTGTCAGACATGGTTGCCACGATGCATACACCCATTGCACAGTACCTTGTAAAGGAGCACTAGCTGAACCAACCCATTTCACAGTGCATACCCCTTCTAAAGAAGTTGTTTGTCCACCGGACCTCACCCCATATACCTTGCAGTTTAGCAGCAATCGAGGAAATAGAGATCTCCAGATAACATAGAGCAATGTCCATGCCTAAGCTCCACAATCAACCGATACACAATAGAAGTAACCGACGCACACATTTAAGAAGGCAAATATTTTCATAATATCGAAGTATATTAAATGACAAACTCAAGACAGTAACCCCGAAACCTAATATCAATAATTCATAAGATAATTGCTTTCAGACCTCTACCTTCTCCCACTACTTCTCTGAGATTGTACAAATAGTATCCTAGTCTAATCGGGAGTTCCATTGAATGGTAACAATTTAACCATGCACGGATGCACCTATACAGCACTTAGTAGTATTACTGCTTGTATTTGAAAATGCGGAGACCTTAAGATGAAAAGATGAGTGACGAAGAGATTGTGAAAATATGAAGCCAAAAGCTTTTCTTACATGGAGAGATTGCATTTGTTGCAATTCCGCAACTTCTTTCAGAGCGTTCTGTACATAAAAGAAGATCCATCGGTTAGTATGAATTTATGATGCCTTATATTCTGCATAGGTTCTTAACTGTAAGTATACTTAGATACTATAATTTGTCCACAAGAGCACAAACTGCCCTCTCAATCATGAGCTTGAAATTTTCAAGTTCAATATATTATAAAATAGGACAAACTGAATGCTTTCTGCAAGCATTTTCGTTTAACGTTAAACAACAGTCACTTATCAGAACATGAGAGGATTTCGTGGGTAGATACTTTTAAATCGGTGGTTCCATAAATAGAATCACGAATAATCCAGATGAAGAAAGCAGAGAACAAATCGATGGATAATCTCCACACACCAATCAAAAAAGAACAGATTAATCACTGATGCTTCCGTGGATTCACAGAGCCAGAGCCAAACCAAAAAGAAAAAAAAAGATAACCTTTCAATATTTCCACACTTAAAACCTCACAGGTTGTAGTTCTGGATAAGTTAAAACGAATTAAACTTTCAACGCTTATTACTGTAGGATCAGAATCTCGCAGCAATAATGCCTCAACAAAATTATCAACAACACAACACAACAGCGTCGCAGAACAATTTCAGAAATGATATAATAAACGACGTCAGCTAAAATCATGGGAAAGATGTGATGGTCTTGCGAAAATTAGAGAGTTTGCGAGATTAACATTTGTAAGGTTGCGAAAATGTCGCAAGCCATAACCGAAAATAAAGGACAGATTAGCTGTCATCCACTATGTATTTTCCTATAAATAGTCGTTCAGTTGTAAAGGAGAAGAGAGATCTTTTTTTGAGTAAGAAACAAGTAAATAGGAGAGAGAAAGTCTAGAGCAGAGGTTATTCTTGATTCCTTTATCTTTTCTTGTAAGAATATTCAAAGATTCATCAATAAAATTAAGATTGTAAATCTAAAAATGAGTTGAGTATTAATGAAATCATATGAGGGGTGTAGTGTAGGATTTCCTGCAACTACATAATGGCGCTAGAAACAGGGAACATTGAAGATTTAGAATTTTACATAATTTCTTGCAATTCATTAACATTGAAGAAATGGCTAGAAGAAGAAATACATCAGAACAACCAACTACTGTTAGAAGAAGCAAGAGAATTGCTGGAAGAGAAAGAAGTGAAATAGGAGAATCTACTAGAATGAGAAATAATGGAGAAAATCAAATTCAACCACCAGTTCAACAAACACTAGTACAAGGAAGGAATATAGATTATGATAGGGTGAGCATACACACTTGACAATCAAATTCTGCAGAAGAAGTAGAAGAAGAGCAGCAAACCAGAAACCATAGACAGGTAGAGAGAAATCAAGAAGCAGATGAAGGAATCATTCATGGAGATGAAGAAATTGGAGCGTTAGAAACGTTGAGACGAAGAATACATGAAGAAAGAAGAGTTGATGCAGAAGAACGTGCAAATCTAACAAGGAAAAATCACGAATTGAGGATGGAAAATATGAGACTACATAATATAAGATCGAGAAGTATTACAAAATCATATTCAAGATCGACTAGAAGAGAAATGAGGCGAAACTCACCCACAATTAATGCTGGAAACAATATTCATGAAGAAATATCAAATCCTAATGAAGAATATCACGAAAATAGAGAAAAAGCTGATGATCATTATGTTCCACAAAACGAAACTTTTGATGATAGGCAAAATGGCAGAAATCAAGAGAATGGACAACGTCGGGGACGAAATGATCAAGATGGCGAAGGAAATCGAGAGGAAGGAAGGAGAATTTTACATGAGAGAGAAACTCAAAGAAATCAACAAACAATTGAAGAAGAAATTGAAAGACATTATGCTGAACAAGCACGTTTAATTTGCGAACGTGAAAGATTGAGAGCAGAAATGGAAGAACAAGAGCTTCAGGAGACAATTCGCCAGAACAATCACGGCAATCGAGAAAGAAGGCGTACACAAAACCGGAATAACGGTAATATCAATGAAGAGTACGATAGAATACAGATGATGGCTGAAAGACATCGAATGGAATTAATAAGAAATGAACAAAATCATGAAGGGGAAAATGAGATGCATAATCATATGCGAATTCAAGATAGAGATGAAGAAGAAACTCGCAGAAGAAGACGAGATGAGGATAATGAATAAAAAATGCAAAATTTCGCGAGAGAAGAAAGACATGAACGCAGAAGAAGAGAGGCGAAATTAAAAAGACCAATGGATCAAAATTCAGGTGTAAATAAACAAATCTTGAAAGAGTTAGAAGAAATGAGAGGAATGCTAAATAATAGAGGAGAAGTAGGCAGAAGACAATTGGATGAAGCTATAGAAGAAGCTGCGAAAACTCCATTTACAAGGGAAGTACAATTAGGAGGAATACCATCGAAATGCAATTTACCCGCATTAACCAGCATCTTTGATGGAACAACTTGTGCAATTCAACACATTAAAGCCTACGTGAGGTGCATGTTGCAATGGGAAAATCATGATGTTGTATTATGCAAGTATTTCGCATCCAGCTTAACAGGGGAGGCGTTAAAATGGTTCGAAGGTCTACCAAAGAATACAATAACATCCTTCAATCATTTGCAGACTACATTCTTAGGGGCATATATAAGTAATAATTCTTCGCGACCTGGTATAGAAGACGTGTTTGGATTAAAACAAAGGATTGGAAAAAGTTTGAAGCACCTGACTAAAAGATGGAGAACTATGTGTAGAGAAATGCCTGGACGTGTAGATGAGAGATATCTTATATTATCATTTTATCAATGCTATGTTTGCAACCAACTTATTGTATGTCCAAATTTTCAGAGTCAAGAATACGATCACAATGACTGAATTGCGAGAACTTCAAGAAGAATATATTGCTCTAGAGGAAAGGCAGAATGAAATGGAATCATACCCAGTTGTGAACACCAGCTCACAAACAGCGTATGCAAGCCTATTACCCAAGCTAATAAACACAGTAGCGAATACTTCGCAAGTACAACAAGAGAAGGTGACTGGTAACAATCAACAGAAACTGGTGGCTATGGGAAGCCGAGATCAAGAGGAGTATGAAGGAGAAAGAAATTTCTACAATCGTGGTGGAAATAACAAGATTCAAAGACTCGACCAACCACAAGAAACTTATGGAGGTCAAAGACAAAATTATAATAGAGGACAAGGAGGTCACAAGGTAGTATGGGAAGAAATCAAGATACCACCTCTAAATGCAAGTGTGGAGAAAATATGGAAAGCTATAATTTTGATGGAGAATATACCAACACCATGGAACATGGGAACGGAACCACCTCCAAACCACGGAAGTCATGAGGTTTGTTCTTATCATCACTTTCATGGACATACAACAAATGATTGCAGAAATGTAAAAAGAATTATTCTGAGAATGATAGATCAAGGAAAATTAAACCACTTTTTGGTAGGGCACCCGCAATCTCAACCATTGCCACCACCACCAGAGCATCACAAAGTAAACACGATGAAAAAGAAGGAAACATTCTTCATAGAAGTTGATGCAAAAGCAAAAAATCTATTTTGTCACTCTATCGTACATTCATACAAGACAATTGAAGATTTTCATGACAATGTTTTGAGTAAAGTGTTCGCAAGAGATAACGATGGAAGAGAAATTATGAATATTGTGAAAATCTCGCCACTAGAAGAATGGCAGAAACAGATCATTTCTTTTACCGCAGAAGAAATCCTCGAAGGTGAAGAGGTGCATGATAATCCATTGGTAGTAAAATTAGAAATTAATCCAAAACCGAAAGAAGATGAGGATGATGAAGCTGAAGATTCATGGGAAATTAATAGAATTCTAATCGATACTGGAAGCTCTGTGAACATCTTATTTTATCATACTTATAAAACTATGGGAGGAAGAGATGATGATCTTATACCATCAACATATAAGATATATGGTTTTAATGGTACCGGTAACAAGCCTAAAGGGGAGGTTACTATACGAATTCCATTGAAGGGAATATCTTCTGAAATCTTATTCTGTGTCGTTGATGTAGAATCACCCTACAATGCATTAATTGGTCGACCTTGGCTACATGGGATTCTATGTGTAGCTTCAACTTTCCGCCAGTGCATCAAATTCCCTCACCCCAGCGGTGTAGGAATCATAAAGGGAGATTGGGTTGAAGGAAAGAAGTGTTACGAAACTGAGATAGAATCTTGCGAAGGAAGAGAAAACAAGAAGGAAAATTGGCGACACAAAATCAAAGAGACACAAAGAAGTGAGAGGTTGATGGTGGATGCAATCGAAAAAAAAGAAGAAGAGATGTTGCGAAACTAATGCTAGCTCAGAATAAAAATGATGAACATACCACTACCAAGGAAGCAGTAGCAGAAAATAGTAAAGAAGCAGAGGATGACAAAGGTAATAAAAACAAGAAATGTATGAATGACTAATTTGTTGCGACACTCTCGCAATAAGTAAAATTCTCAAAAGTACATTTTATTGAATGACAAAATTGAGATTGCGAAATGCAAATACAATATGATGATGTGCGAGACTCTCGCAGAGATAATGAATTTTACAGAAGACAATCAGAGAAAAATGACAAAAGAGAAAGGGGAGAACCTTTATGGCGTACACCCTAGCTCGCGAATACAATTTCGCAAGAGGAAAATGTAAGACCTAAAGTACGTCATATAAGGGGGTACCTGTTGCATGGCTCAGGGAAAGGCTACACCGCCACCGGAACCTGAGTCATGGAGATTTGGGGTCAATAAAGCCCATCCGGGAGAGGCACCTTGGATTCTCAGCTTAAGCATATGACTTAGGTTGGGCGACTAAGGTAATAAGGACTCTCCCAAGGAGTGCAGATCTGATCAAGGCGCCGAGGTACACGGTTGAGTCAAGAGTGCCAGGGGCGTTTGAAGCGTACCTTGCCATTCTTGACAAGTCTTGGCTTATACTGCACTCGGCCTGAAGAAAACCCCACTTAGGGTGCAGTCTCGTAACCATAACCCTATAGGTAAAAGGGATAAGAGGCTGCGAAAACAACTGGTTGTTGTTAAGACTGGATGGGAGGAGCTAACCTTGTATGGTAGAAGTACGCCTCCTTGAAGGGGCAACCAGGGGGAGATAAGGGCGGCACCCTCCATTAGGGAGCTGATAAGTGTCTTAAGACGCAAATGTCATGAGGCTTTTTATTCGCAAGGGTATTAAGGCTTGTCATATTTGTGCAACAATCCTGAAGAGGCAATAATACAAAAGAAAAGATAAGACGAGATCAATGGGTTTTCGCATGAAAGTGCGAAGACGTCCTGCGATTTCGTCGCAAGACGGCAATGTCATGGGGCTTTATTTTCGCAAGAATATTTAGGCCTGTCATATTGTCGCAACATTCCTGAAGAGGCCACAATACAAAAGAAAAAGTTAAGGCAAGATCAATGGGTTTTTGCATGAAAGTGCAAGGACGTCCTGCGATTTTGTCGCAATGACAAGAGGTGGCATAATAAGACCTTTAATTAGGAAGGCAAAATAAGACCACACAGGAATGAGATTTTGAAAAGAATCAAAATTCACTTCGCATAAGATTGCGAAATTATACAATTACAACTGCGAATTGAGGCAAATAAGAAAAATATAAAATCTCTCATTTGGATACAAATAACAGAGGCAAGTATGGGAATGAATGAAATTAGAAAGTGTTATTTGTATCCATATGATAGATTTACACAAAAATTCAAAAATTAATGATTATATTGATTAACTGTATTGCAAGGAAGAATTGTTTTAATGAATGCAGGTCAAAATGAAAGAAACACAAATATACAGAAAGAAGGAATAAATGTACAAGTATTACAGAGGATCAAAGAAAGAAACAAAGACTACTTCTTAGTTGATCCTTCATCATCTTCATCAGACTTGTTTCCTTCTTCGTCTGCGTCAGAACCTTCATCACCATCATAACCTCCATCACCATCACATTCTTCATCATCAGCTTCGCTATCAGAAATAATCAGACTGGGAGTATTTTGTGGGATCTCTTCCAAGAGACAGGGATAATCAGAATGAGGGATACTATGGTCGTCACAAACCATTTGGATAGTTTGATTGCGAAAATGCATAACATCATTCTTGAAGTTCGCAACAGTGATCTTGATTTGATTCTTTAATCTAGAATACTTGTTGTTGCGAGAAGAAAGATTCTTTGCAAGTTCCTCTTTCTCAGCTTCAAGTTCCTCAATCTTTTCACGATATCTACTTTCAGAATCTGCGAGTAAAAGACAACCAATTAATAACTTGATGAAAATTCATAAGAAACAAAAGATTAGTAAAGAAGAACAGTTAATAACCTTCTCTGTCAGAAATCATATCTCTAATCAAGGTTGTATGCTCAACTTGGAGACTAACATTTACACCTAAATCTCTTCTGGCATCATATAAGATTTTCGCAGCCCAAGCAAATTCATCCTCATTACTTATAAGAAGACGAGAACGAATTTGGTTTTCTCTTTTGCAGAGCTCGATATTCTTGCGGCTAGCTTCATCTCGTTCGAGTTGAACTTCAAGAAGAGTCTCTTGGAATTTCGCCAAAGCCTTAGCACCTTGATCAGAGATGCGATCCTTATCATCTATGAGACCGCTAACTTTGGTTCTTAATTCATTGATTTTCTCTTTAGAATCAAGAAGGAGACGCTTAAATTGGTTGGCTAAGCCTAAACTAGATCTATGGTCAATTTCTAAGAGGCGAAATTTAGATCTAAGCTCATTCAGAGAAAGAGATGAAATTCAATCATTTGAGAAACTATTTAAAGAATTATTAAGACGCTCAAGAAGGGTATCATTATCCAAGGCATTAGGAAATGACTGAAGAATGGTAGCTTCGTCAGAAAGACCATAAATGTCTGCAAAAAGGATCAATTAAATAAGATAAAACAACAGGATGAATGAATGAAGGGAAAGGAGAAAAGTAACATACCATAGAGCTGATTATTATCTTGCTGAAGACTAGAGATTTTGTTCTTATATGAAGAAGAACCAATTTCTAGTTGTCTGTTTTTCTCGTGAAGACATTTGACTTCAGCTTCCAATTCTTCATTCTTTGTGCGAAATTGAAGATTCTTCTTTTCAAGATTTTCGCGTCTCCTCTCTAGATATGAGGCAACAGCGAAAGAAGCTTTTACAGCCTGCGAGAAAATATAAAAAATATTAATATAGAAAGAGATTGTGAGTTATGACAATGAAGAAGTAAAAGGATGAAAGTATACCAGACTATTAAGAGAATGCAGGAAATCAGGAGTCACTGATCTAGAAACTCCACGAAGAGAATTATCACCATCCAACAAAGGAACATCGCAAAGTGTAGCAAGATCTTTACAGGTGTTAGCGAATTGACTATCTCCCATTCCTTGCAAAGAATCAGAAAAGAGGCCAGAGAGCTTAGTCATAGAAGATTCGGATGGAGAATCTTCATTTGCAGCAAGGTCAACATTATCCTCATCATTCTCGGAGTTTTCATGAGAAGGAATATTTGAAGGAGAAGAAGAACGGACTTTTCTTTTCTTTGAAGGAGGAGCAGTTGGTTTTTCCCTGCGAAGAGCACCTTTGCCTTTATCACCAGTCTTCGCAATATTGGCAAGTTCTTCTATTTCAGCAATAATCTTCACACACAGATAGAAATAAGAAATGGAAGCAACAATATATTGTTTAAAATCATAAAAGGGTATTTCTTACCTCATCTGTGTATGAGCGAAGAGCTAATAAGGTACTAGCCTTCCCAGTCCTGTGATAGCTATGTTTCAGTTTTTGGATCTGTGGAATTTCGCAAGAGTTAGCCAAAAAAAAGAATAAAAATAAATAAAGAGATGGACATGAGCGAAACTGGAAGAAACATACCTCTTTCTCCTTCTCGGGCCAAGAGAATACCCAAGGTTGATAAGTAGCGAGATTCTCAGGAAGAACATTTGACCCAGCAATATAAGGTCCTTTCAGCATCAAGGGAAAAACACACCATTTATCATCTTTGGATTGGCGAGGAGTTGTATTCTTACCAGAATGCCAATCAATGTCTTGCATGAGTATTTTAGCTTCATCAATGTTATCTTTCCTTTTCAAACGAATACCCCAGCGAGTATTCTCTTTCTTCATGGAGATCAACTCATAATTTTCAAAGAAACTCGCTACTGTGTATTTCTCAGCAATTATTTCCAAGTCTGCAAATTTAGGATCCCTAAGTTCTTTGGAGTACAGAGATCCTTTACCAGCGCCACAGTTAGCAAACTCTAACATCAGACGGATGCAGTCCCCACTTAATTGGAAAATAGCTCGCGAAAATCCCGAGTGAGCGAGAATTTCATAGAACAGAGGAATATCAGGGTCGTAAAGAGGAATGGGGAGACCTGCGAGAATTTGACCTATCGAAATTATGATTGATTGAACATCACAATATTGATCAGAAAAAAGTTTGGTAGAAAGAATTGACTTAGCACTTTCACCAGGAATGGTAGAAAGTATGAAACCTTTCTCTGCAAGATCTATTTGGACGTCTTTTATGTTTTTCTCATGTTTATGGCCACTTGGAGGCATATTTGAATATAGAGTATGGGAATGAATAAAAAGTATGAAGATTGAAGAAAGAAGGATTACAGTAGCGGAACTTATGGAAGAACGATAGAGTTGCAGAGATGAGAGAATAAAAAGAGAAGAGAAAGTAAAAAGAAAATGGAGAGAAGAGTAAAAAGAATATATAAGGAAGATTTTTTACTCGAAGAAATAAACACCATTAAGACGAAAAGACATGAGCGGTTCAAAAGCAGCGGTTACAGAAGACGTGTCAAGAAACAGATGGAAGAAAGAATACGTGTGGTAAATGCAGAATATGAAGAGATGAACAACTGCGGCATTTCTCACATCATTCTCTACTTTGCAGAGAAAATATGAGAAGAGGCAAGATGTAGGATCAGAATCTCGCAGCAATAATGCCTCAGCGAAATTATCAACAACACAACAGCGTCGCAGAACAATTTCAGAAATGATATAATAAACGGCGTCAGCTAAAATCATGGGAAAGATGTGATGGTCTTGCAAAAATTAGAGAGTTTGCGAGATTAACATTTATAAGGTTGCGAGAATGTCGCAAGCCATATCCGAAAATAAAGGGCAGATTAGCTGTCATCCACTATGTATTTTCCTATAAATAGTCATTCAGTTGTAAAGGAGAAGAGAGATCTTTTTTGAGTAAGAAACAAGTAAATAGGAGAGAGAAAGTCTAGAATAGAGGTTATTTTTGATTCCTTTATCTTTTCTTGTAAGAATATTCAAAGATTCATCAATAAAATTAAGATTGTAAATCTAAAAATGAGTTGAATATTAATGAAATCATATGAGGAGTGTAGTGTAGGATTTCCTGCTACTACAATTACATAATGGTGCTTTTGTAAGAATCAAATCCATGAACCATTTTCATTTTAGAGTCATCTAGCTAGTATCTACGATGATATATGAATGTGGATACATAAAAAATAGACACCTAGCCGACTCAAGTTTGTAGACTACTTACATGACATCTCACGATGAGAATGCAACTTTGGAGGCATCGGGATACTGCTCGATATTCCTGAGAACTGTTGTTTTCGCAAGTTTCCAAGTACTTGTACTGGTAACTGGCGGTGTATACAACGGTGATCCATGGTACTTTACAAAAAATTTGTGTGATACAGACTCATCATCTCAATCTAGTATATTCAAGTTCTCTCGAATGAAATCTGTATGTCATGAAATAAAATTTTGAATTAGTAAAACACCAGTAAAGGAAGATAGTTGTGAAGCAACATTCTATAAAACTGCAACAGAACTCGAAACATGTGATCTTTAACTGGAGCACTAAGAAAAAGTTGTTTGAATTTTTGTTCGGATAAAAAATGATATAGATAAGGCATTTCTAGTTTACCATAGTTAATCTCCGTATGCCAATTCTGATTTCGCTCGGCTTGGTGTACAACAACCCCCATCTCCATTCACTGCAATATACCTGAATAACATTTACACATATTAGAGTAATTTTGAAAATACTTCTAGTCTCACCTTAGCTATTAATTTGAGATAAAACCAACAATGACTCACTTTAAGACCCTTGGTGCTCATTTACATGTCACAAAGATAATCTTTTGGTAAAGCTAAATTAAGTCATCTGAGACAAATTCAATTGTTAGTGTCTGTGTCTTCAGTGGACCTTCCTGGTTGACATTCACAGTCTTTCTAAAGTTAGTATTCTTTATGGTGGATCAAAGAATATCCAAATACTTCCACCAAATTGAACTACCTAAGTGTATAATTTAGACATTCTGTGCACAAAAGTACCTTATCCTTCAATATTGCGAGACTGAAACCCCACACTTAGTAGGATCCTCTAGGCATCATCGTAGGCTGCTGAATGCCATAGACAAATACTTCTCTTTTCCTCTCTGAACCTCGGTCACAGTTTGTGCAGATGTCATCTAACTCATTAGTTACTCGTTAAGATCATACACAATAAACCCTTCCATCCTTAGACTGGTCCTCACAAAATCATAATTAGAGCTTGAAATCCAAAATTTGGGAGCTCATGAATGAACAATGCATGGGATTGGTTAGCCATGTCCTAAAACGCTCAGCCATGTGGGAGCAGCTACCACTCGGCAATGGCTGATAATTACGGAAAGTAGGTTGTTATTTCTAACCGCTTATGGATACCAAATGCAAACAACTATTAAACAGTGGCAATTTTATTCGTATTCTTATTTTAAGCCAATGGCTTTTACAGTATCATAATGCGACTGCCAAGCATATCCGAAGGTGTCGCCGAAGGATTGGATTACCAATGTTCTTACTCCATTGCATTCAACACTGTGGTTCATACCTAGACCTTTAGCAGTACACAAAAAAATAGATGAAACTTACCATTAGGAAGACAAAAAATGACTATAGTCGCAACAATTTCATTTATCTTAAACTGATTAATCTAAATAATCCAGTGAAATAAGCTATGGGTTTTACTTAGTTTCTGTTTTTGGATCTTGCTTATCGTATTTGATTTTTTTTTCTTCTATAATTCATAACGAAAAAAGAACAAAAACAAAATCAGAGTACCAAGGTGTTATTGGGTTCAAAGCCGTGCCAAAACTAACATGCTAAACTAAACCGATCAAAATTAAACAGATTCTATGCCTAGCGCTAAGCAAACCTCAAAAATTAAATCAAAATCTTACAACTAATTAAAGCTCGAAATATTGTCGACCGATGTCTGACAATTTTTGGTGATAAATCAGAACTAACCTATTTTCACAAAAAAATTATGCAATTACTTACTGAATTGATTTTATTGAGAAAGAAAAAATTAGGGTTTTAAAAGAGATGGTGAAATACATACCTCATAATCTTGAGCTACGAGATGAAATTGTTTCGTCTACGAACTTGGTTATAATAGCGGAATCGTAATCGTAATCGAGCTAAATCAATGCTTCACTTACTTTGAAATCATATGCTAACTGTTGATGTTTTCTTTGTGTGCTACCGAAACTGGGAAACACGGAAAGGGAGAGAGGTTTAGGGCAGAAAGAGATCCGGGAACGGTGAACACAAATTTTTTATTCTTTTGGAATGTATATGTCTATGCAACAGAATCCAGAATCCCGTGTTCTAATACAAATTGGTACTATTATTTTGGAATACCGTGAGTCTTTCCTATCCGTCCGTGTAAAAAAATACATCTGGAGCTTCCCAACCGCGGGATGGTATTTCCAGTAAATCCTGTCCGTTTTATTTCTCTCAAATCTTATAGTCAAAGTGCATGTCTTTTTATAATAGTGATGAGGCCCCGACTCAACCTTTCCTTTCAGTGTACATATTCAGGCATACGCATCAAGTCACGTTTCTAACTGCAGAACCAAACGTAAAGAGAGAAAATAATATGTCAAAACTCATTGTCTATCCCTGGTCTGATTGTGACCTTTGCTTTTGGGAATAGTTTTATTTCTTCTTTGGCATTACGTGTTCACGATAAAATAAAAAATAAAAAAAAAACTATGACCGAATTAAATATTTTTTGTATTTTTTTTATCATTCGAAAATTGAGAATCAATTTCAGACAGAAATCATACTTGTAGTGTATCGAATGCACAATAACTTCGCAGAAGAATTATTATTAGTAAACCCCCTTCAAGTACATCAGCAGACCAAACCCGCAATCAGTATTCCTTTAATTTGCATATTAAACTGGAGTAATATAATGACGTATATGATAAAAACTCAAATAAACAACTTGTTAAGTGTAGTGAATATTAAATAAGACATGTACCTTAAACGTCCTACAAGATCAGATGGTTTACAGATATTGAAGCCAAAATTTAACACATCGTGCCATTACAACAATTTATATCAATATCACGTAACAAAATATCAATCACTTGATTTAATTTCATCAATATTATTCTATGTTATTTTTAAATCTTACCATCGTTACTAAAGACTGAAATTGAGAAATCAAAATAACAGATGGATCCATATTGGCAACAAAGCAGTTGTAACTTAAAAGGATCGACAAAAATGATATGACAAAAAATAACTAACAAAAAAACTCGCTCAGTAATATGGTTCTACACAAAAATTTGCAGAAACTCAGTAATAAAAATTAACTCTTATAAAAAAAAGTAAATCAATAATTGCAAACCAAAAAAGAATTAAAAGACCTAGTGTAGATGGTGGATTTTCGACAAAGGATAAAATTGTAAACTCATAATTATACGAAGCTCTGATTCAGCAATCAGACGTGAGTGTTAAGACACGGCTCTCTCATCGAATTCTCAACGGAGAGTACTTTCTCTCAGAGTACATGTGGATATGTAGTCTCACGAACGGACAACGGCATATCTCAGGAATACTGAATACTTTCAGTGATTATTTCTATATAGCATCACATGATGGACGGCTCCTAGACAGCTTGCTCTGCTAGTATAGAGCGATAACGTTTTCAGGAACAAACAACGAATTTACCCTGACTATATAAAGGATCTGACTTACCGACAAGCTCATATCAAGATGATTAATGCTCCTAGACAGCTTGCTCTGCTAGTATAGAGCCACAAAGTTAATTATTCCAAATTACAATCGCTCCTATTTCATGGTCGAATCCACGACTGGTCCCATGGAATGACAATAACAATTGTTCTGATTCTATGATCGAATCCACAGCTTGATCTCATAGAATAACAATAACTATATTATCTCATTACTCTGATTTCATGATCGAATCCACAACCGGTCTCATAAATGGTAATAGATAAACCTTAATTACTCCAATTCTATGGTCGAATCTACGATCCCATGGAATGGTAATGCTCACTTTATTATTCTGAATTCGTAGTCGAATCCTCAGCTGATCCTATGAGTTAATAATAAACATCTTATTACTCAGTTTTTTGAATTATTCTCCACTGAATTCCACAATTAGTAATAAATAATCAACAACTGTGCGTCTGAGCTACCTCTAAGTAAGCCCCGATTCAAATGGTGAAGGTGTATTCAACGATGATACACTAACAGTCACCGCACGAACGAGTATTTCAAAAATACAACGAAACGATGAACCTATGCAAAATAGAGAAGAAAATAATAAATAATTAAAAATATTGACCAGGGTGCTGGGAGCACGGACACACGACCGACCGACCATGTCGTGGTCAATCCCACGCCAGTTTTATATTTTAATGCATTTTTATTATTTTCCATGATTTGATGAAAACTCTCTCATTTTATCAAATCTCCTTCGTCTTGAGGAAACTCCTCGGTTTCATGGTACTTCCATAAATCCATAAAAAATAATATAAAATTAAGGAAAGGAGTATGGGGCGTGACCATTGGCCAACCGGCCATGCCTTGGTCCCAACCGGCCCCATACCCACGGTTCTTTATTATTATTATTATTTCTCCAATTTCATGAAAAAACTCCTTGATTTCATGGTATTTTTGCACAAATCATCAAATAATAACAAAATAAAATAAATTATGAAAACTCGTGGGACCGGGACTTGGCCGGCCGGCCATGCCCTAGCCGGTCCCACACTCCCCTTTGTTTTATTATTTTATTATTAGTTTTCCTTGAATTCATCAAATTCCTTGATTTCATGGTATTTCTCTCAAATTAGGAAAAATTCCCTCAAATCAACAAAATACCTAAAAATATTATAAAATTAGGGAAACTCGTGGGACCGGGCCCTAGCCGGCCGGCCATGCCTTCCACGGTCCCACACGCCCTTGTTTTTTATTATTTTAATATTTTTTGCTTCCTTGAACTCATGAAAACTCCTTCAATTCATGGAAACTCCCAAAATTCATCAAATTTCTCAAAATTCATGAATTTTTCATAAAATCATCAAAATATTATAAAATTAAGGAAAAGGCACCACGGGACCGTGGTCACGACCGGTCGACTATGCCTTGACCACGCGGTCCCACGCCTCCTCATTCCTTATTTTATAATTATTTTTCATCATCTCATGGTGTTTTCCTCAGTTTCGTCGAGACCCTAATTTTGGCATATTTTCTCGAATGGATGCTCAATTGCACGTCAGAAAATATCAAAATTCTTAGGACTGAGACGCGGACGCCTTGGGGACACGAGAACGCTATCTTGACCGACCAAGATTGACTCTTTGGCTCACGGAAGCCGGTCCCATCAATTTTCACAGTTTTGACCTAATTTGCACAATTGCTCGTATTAGGTCCAAAACTCTCCCAAACACTTTGGATTTTCATGAAGTGATCGTCAGGCGGTCACGGGACAACCCAGGGCCATTTTCATGACTCCATGGTCGGTCCCTCGCCTCGTCATAATTAATTAGGTTATCTCACCTAAGGCTCAGACGAGTATTTTCGAATAAATGATTAAGCCAGCATTTAATCATTCTTTCACCAACAAATCGTCAACTCTTCAGGAGTTCTTCGTATTTTCTCATGTGAGCATATGAACACTACATGGTTGATCCACGGTCCCTTGTAATCGCTCCCTCCTTCGTCCCATGGTTGAAATTCTGACGAACCATGAATTGATCATCAATTGATCAAATTAGGGTTTCTGAATCCAAGGATCATCATTCCAGATTCTAACCTTAATAATTTTATGACGACCTCATGGTCTGCAAAAATATAAAGTTTTTTTTCTAAGCGGTACATTAGTACACAGTACATGTCAAACATTTTCTTAAGTGCAATATATAGTGTAACAATTACCCTTTTGTTTATTACGTATCCAGGTTTTTGCCTTAAGATCATAATATATCTGGGTGTTGATGAACCTGTATCTCGCAATTTCCTTTTTTGGGTTACTGGAGATAGTTGAATGGATGATGTGAAATACAATCACATGTCTCCTTGTATTGTTTTATAGGATCGTGTACACTTACCTTATTCATTATACTCGCATAGTTTAATTAAACAATGGAAATATTTTATAACTAATTTTAAAGAAATTCTATAATTTAGATTTTTACTTTTGTCAACTATTATATACATACTCAACCTTAGGAATTATGTGATGCAATTTACATGTCTTATTTTGATTTCATAAAATTATAATATTTGATATGTTGAATCTCCTCGATACAATGTTTTCATTTTTTGAGTCAACTTTTTGTCTTTGAAAGTTTTACCACTGTCATATGCATATATAAATGATCTAAAATTTTGGGGTTATTTTGTTTTTGGTACTTAGGTTTTGTCCAACTTTTGAGTTTGGTCTAACATTTGTCCAGGTTGGTGTTCGGTACCTGAAAAAGACGTTGACCCGAGTTGACTATGTTAAATATTGACTTTTGTCTATTAATTACAAAAAGAATTAAATAAAACCTAATACCTAAACAAATTTACTCTTGTACCCTTAACTTCATTTTCTGAATCGGCTGAGTCTACTCGCCGGTACATAAGTCCGACAGAGTTAGATCTGAAATCTGATCAATTCCGACCATAATTCCAACCCATTTGTTTCAAATCCTTTCCTGCACAATCATTCATTCATATACAACTCATATCATTCATCTATGCAGCACTTCGAACACTCCTGCATTTCAATCAATCAACAACATGTAACTTCATTTGCTCAACTCATAAACAACATCACCAGCTTCATTCCTTCTCTATTGCGGCAACATCAACTCCTATTCTCTGCAGCTTCTTTTGCAATTCTAGCTGAAACCATTATCACTGCTATCTACTTTATGAGCTCAAATCTGAGTTGTAACCACCAACGTCATCTGAATCTTTAGCCACTATCCCATCTCTTCAATTGTATCCTTTCTGATTCATCACACTGCTGCAACCATCTTTCACACCTTAGACCAGACCAATTGCAAGCAGCAATTCCATTGCACAAAAACCCTTTTCAACAACGATATCCCCATCTCTCAACAGCAAATCAAAACATCTCAATTGATTTGTCGAATCAATTGAGATTCAACAACCCTCTTCCCTGATATTGTTGAATCGATTGATTTGTTGAATCAATTGAGATTCAACAGCAAATCACAGCATCACAACCCTCTTTCCTGATATCTTCTTCAGATTCTTCAAACCCTAACCTTCTCCCAATTGATTTATTTAATCAAAATCGCTAATTGAAACACTTACTGAAACCCTTATTAGATTGATTATGTCATGAATCAAAATTGAAACCCGAAGATGAATCGAAACCCTAATATAAAATTTTCATTTAAAACCTCAATTTTTCAAAACAACAAAACTCTAACTAAACACAAACTGTACCATAACTAAATCCACTTCGTCTCTTAAAAAAATAGAGTAGATTCTGAAGAATCGAGATGGTAGTAGCAGAGAGCTAGATTTGAGAGAGGAGAAAGATTCATGTCTTTGTTTGTGGAGGGCCTGGAGGTGGAAGAAGCGAAATAGAAAATGATTTGGGGAGTTGGGGAGACGTTTTTGGTAAAGTAAAAGGCTAATACAGTAAACTACAATACTAATTAGATTTTGTTTAATTTTTATAATAATTATCAAACGGAAGTCAAACTCTATCCAAGTCAACGCGGGTCAACATTTTTTCCAGGTACCAAACGCCAAGCTGGACAAATGTTAGACCAAACTCAAAAGTTGGACAAAACCTGAGTACCAAAAACAAAATAACCCAAAATTTTGTGTATTTCGGATGGTTTAGAATTTGGAATTTGCGAAACTTTATATTGATGTGGTAATTGTACATTGTTGACAGATAGAAGTCATACACTACGAACAATTACCTCTTCCACATCTTTACACTGATGATAAATTGGATACCCACCTTTATCCAAACATTTACTATTATCTTTGTATCTTCATATATTTATATGTCATAGCAAAGCACTCTTCCACATCTTTACACTGATGATAAATTGGATACCCACCTTTATCCAAACATTTACTATTATCTTTGTATCTTCATATATTTATATGTCATAGCAAAGCAGTTTCTTCTGTATGTGATGACAAATGAAATATTGCAACGTGTATGATATTCATGTCTGCCATAGCATGAGCATCCTTAATAAAATCAGAGGATTGTGAGGCCACACACAACTACAAAAGCTTCCTCTTAAATATCCAAGCAAAGAAAGAATCTCAAATATCCAAAGTTCATCAGAGCAATATCCTATTAAAGTCGATTGCGTCCTTCCATGGCATGCTGGCCCATGTTTATAGATCGACCATTAACTCCCAGTTGTTTACGACCACTTTTCTTAATTTCAATCTATTTCGACTCACAAATAATTGTTATGATTATCTAACATGAAAATACTTAGCAAAGTGCGGCATTAAATATCTTCCGTTCTACTCAGCACTATGGTACTCATCATTAATACAAATAATAGTGGAAAGTGAAGGTTATTTCCCATACGTCCCAGCGGGGTATATATTTTGGAAACACACAGGTAAAATTTTCCGCAAGTTGTACCGTACTAGTTTGCATAACTTAAGTCTCCAAGCATCGAAATCATCGAGGAATCATACTTAACTATATGATCAATTGCTTATAAGCCCAAAGTCTCCAATAACTTATATTCGTCCAATATAGTTGCTTGGCAACAGTAAGGGTAGAGTTTTAAAGGTATGTTATTTGCTTGATAAAGAAAAAGCACCGCAGTTATAGTAATATATTGTGCCAGGTCTGAGACCTGCAAGAGAGCACGAACACATTGAACCGCATGTAAAATCAATCAAATTCTTCAATTCGCTGATGTTTGATTTTCTGGTGGTAGAATCCTTCTCAAGCTCACCAGCATTAGTTCAAGGCCCCATCCGCTAAAGACATCTTCGAGAGTTTGAGCACCACTAACCTTATTAGCACCATATGGTATACCCACCAAGTCATGAGAAGGATAAACATATGCAAGTTCAAAATTAAACATATATACAACATTTTTACAGCCTAAGGCTCCGGGTAATTGATTCTCTTACTTTCTAATAGAGCATCTTTAATCAAATACTCACTTTTACGGAGGGCATGTGTAGGACAAACTCGTTAGTTTCTAATCAATCGTAGCAGTTATCTCAAATCCTTGAATATTACAGACATTGCCGAGAGTTTTTTCTGTGCAAAGATCGGTAAAAGCAGGTTCATCGACAAAAAATCTCAAATTTTGTCTGCGCTGTTAAATACACAAAAGTTGAATGGCAAAAACTACACATCAAGGAGAATGCTATAGAATTCATCAAGTATTCCATAAAATTCAAACTTAACTCAGCCTATCATGAGTTAAGCTTTTACAATGACCAATTGCGTTCTTTACGGATTTCTTTAATTTATTGGGGGAAAAAAAACGATACAACAATGTTTACCTCGGTATAGAAGATGGAATTCTCAACTATAAGTTGATAGTCTTCATTTTATTCAAAGCCAGATGCATTTTTCCATTGTTGATAGAAGAGTATGCATAGGCAATGTACATCTGCTTTCCAAGTGAAACATTCATACAAAACTCAGTGTTTAAAAATATAATATCAACAAACAAAATGGCTAAACCCTCCAGAAACCTAATATTGTACATCCCGGCGGACATTATGGGCTTAATTATCAACACCATTTCATAGAGTTTCACAGATTATTCCAACCTTCGGCCAAGGCATCTCTTACATGGTGCTCGAGTATTCTCAAGACATGCTTGATGCTCCCTGATCCCTATGTTAGGGAACCCTTATTTAAGATCTAGGGTGAAGAACATTCGACAAAGGTGAAATCATCTAATTCAAGTTGTGCTTCAAAAAAAAATCTAATTCAAGTTGTCCAAGTGTGTCCTTTGTAAGTTCTTTTGTCAGCATGTCATTCTGATGTTGGAGTTCAGTAGTTGAGAGGCATATATCAACCAAGACAGCCTACTGATATCCAATGGTCGTCCTCGCAAAATTTACTTCCGCTTCTTCCCCAATTCAACTTATTAATAATATTAAACGCTGGCTTTATAGAATATAAACTCGGGAATTACATACGCATTGAGACACTTTTCCCAGGGGATTAAACAACAAATTCATTCACAGGGAAATGAATGCAACTGTACATAACAATGATGCGAAGGTGTGGCTCCGTGACAATGAAAATCTGCATCTGAAACTGTTAACTTTTCTACGATAGTCGGATTAGCAAGCATAATCCAACTATCGGTTATTAGAATTTGAAGAGTGCCTTCTCTTTTGATGTAGCCACTGGTGGTTACATCAAAAGATGGATCCCAAACTGAAATCCCTGATGCAGCAACTAATGATTATTAGCAAGCATCAAGACCACACTATCCATTTATATGAATATAAGATTACCATACCAAAGTGTGCTTTATCTAGGCATCTGTGTTCGAGATACTCACTTAACTCACACACATTAATTATAACATATGTGAGTAACCTAGCCTTTCAAGATGCGGGTAGGCAAAACTTAACGACATTTCGTAATTTAAGTCCCTTGTGTCCGAGTTTCTTTTCTCCCATTAGTAACCTAGGATTTCCAGACACGGGTCGACAGTATGAAGTTAATTCTATTGTTGACATACTTCATTCATTTTCTTGAGATGGAAAAAGACTATGTGACTGCTGAAAATTTGGTGCATTTATTTTTTAATTTCTACCAATCATTGAAATTACTATGGCGCTCACAAATTCACCTAAGAGAATAAGGTTTTGTTAAGAAGCGGCATTTACAGAGGTAAATCTGGAATAATTAGAAAGAAAAACACAATTCCAACCGTATTAATATAGAGATTTCACTTACCATTTTCGTTTTTCCCTAATTGTTTCAGTCTTGAGTAATGATCACCTGGTGCTGTTCAAAATGACATGAGATGCTCCTACCAGAAGCAGGAATAACCTCATTCCGAGTGTTTGTATGTCAAATTAACACCGCCGGAACAATAGAAAGTTGTAGTTTATGGATCAATATTTTGTTGTGTGCATAATCCTGTTAAGCATCAAGGAACAAAAAGAAAACACAGTGGTCAAGCAATTACGTCAGGAATGAAAAAGCAAAAATTGTGTAGATGAGATTTATGTCACGGGATGCAAAATCCTTAGATCGGACAGCAAATAACTCGAAAGAACTTGTACATTATACCTATAACCAAGAAGTGTGTTATTTAAATCCATTTATGGCATGAACACGTCAATCATTCTTAAATAAAACTATAAAATAGAAAAACATGAACGACTAATCAACAATTTTTCTTCTACATGACCAATAACCTTTCCCAAACGTGGTTAAAAACTGGGGATGGACGTGACGTGAATCGAACACGTAACCTTCTGACATGGAGTCAAATGCGCTACCATTGCGCCACAGATCCGTAGTTTAAAATACTTGTCTTAGTATTGGACAGAAACAGGACATACCTGGTGCTAGTCTTTTAAATAGAAACAATGGAACTGCAATAATGGGAAACTAAGCTTTATGCATTATGCAGCGGTCTATTTTATATGATTCCACTTATGGATACAAAAGTCAGGAAAATAAATGCAGAACAAATCATGGTCTCTAATAGAAATAGAACCCATAATTAAATGGGTCTGAAACAACAAAAATTTCAGTTTGTCATTTCAACTAATATCATGATCAAATACAATAATTTACTCGAAGGTTCAACACAAAACAGATATGCCATACCGCACCAAGGAATGGCTTTGAAAGCATACAAATCGATCAGTGATCGGGATCTGTTTTCAGCTTATGACACAGCAAAGCAAAGCTGAAGATAACAAAAAAAAAAAGCTTCTATTAGGTGTTTCATCAAACAATTCAACTTCTATAAGGATTTGTAATGTAGTTCACTAAATTATAACTACATTTCAAAACTAATTTAACTTTCTTCATCATTACCAAAGTTAGAAAGCTGAAGAGCAAAGTAATTTGGTCACATATAGGGAAAAAAAGAAAGTCATCTCAAACTTCATATCTTGAACATCTTTTATCTTTTGCTCTCTAAGAACAGAAATTTGTGCTTTTGTGGCCTGTATTGATACCCTTTCAAAAAAAAGGGGGCCCAGCTGCAGCAAGAGTAGTGAACCCATCTTCTCTCTTATCATGTAATCTTAGCATTAAAGATTTTTCATGAATAATCTTTACAAAATAAATAAATCTGTGCAATAATCATAGAAGGAATCAGAAAAAAACTTTAACATAAGGTTAGGTGGCGTCCATCTATGACCTGGTTACTACATTTCATGGATTGAGAACTGGTAATAAAGATTAAGAATTCCGTGCACTGTACTCTTATCTACCAAATTTAATAGTCCGAAAAATAACTAAATAAGCATACTCCCAAATTTTCAGAACACCCAGCAGTTATCACCATAACAACAATTTTTATTTTGATCATAATTTTGGTTGGTAGGGATTCATCTTTTGGTACAAATACTATCGATCAAGGGTCAAGAAAAAAAAAGATGACGCCAATGAAAACATCACAAATATGAGGGTGTGGTATTGGAACCTGGAAAAAAGCCTGACCTTCACCAATCGAACTCTTTCCCAATGCTCCAAAACCTTCATTCCATATTGTTATCCTCAATGCATCAACCATACAATTACTCACAGGCGCAACTACGCCAGACGATTGGTGAAGCAGTATGCGAGTAACCTACCATCTGCATTCTTCTGCAAATGACTAATATGTAAACTCTTTTGTATGCTTGTTTGATCTTATATTCATAAGAAATTAAATTGTACATGGATATCTCATGGAAACCAAATGACCGTAAGTTTTCAGTTTGATCCTAAGCCATCAAAAAAATCTAGAGCTCCAGCTAAAGAGTTAGAATGCTTAAATAATCCTACACAGGCATCTAAAATACTCCATCCTCCCAAAAACAGTTCCACATAAAAAAATACTAATTCATTCATAATTGCCTTAAAAAGAGGACTTATCTTAGAAGTCGTAAGAACAGCTACAACAACGCAAAGCAATCCCAACACCTTGAAACTTTTCAGACCTATTCCCATGTGCATCTGAAGAAGAACAAAATTAAAGAAAGCAGTTAATCATCAAACGGTAAACATGAAAGTGAATTCTTTCCTAATATTATTTTAACAATTCAATAAACCTTTAGTATTACGTTAAAAAAGAAAATAAATTTCAGCGGTCTAACCAAACTGGTTAGCTTGTCTTAAGCATACTAGTCATCAAAAAACTGCTTAATTATCTTCTCTTAGCTTGCTAGTCAGAAGCATGAAAGTAAGAGAGTATGTCAGTTAACTTAACATCATAAAGGCATCGTACTGACATAACTTCTATTGTCAGAAATAAAGGATCTGGACTAATTCGGTTTATGTAAACCGCAATAGCTGTTTCCCAACCATAAACAAATAGAAGTCAAAACTTTCTAATCACGTATAGCAAACCATACCTATGAAGATCTGCTGAAATAAGAAATCAACAACTTAGCTTTATTGCAAAACGTAAAAGTAAAATATGGACAATTGCCGAAACATCCGTAGAAAGGATAATACAAAGGTAGTTGAGAGTTTAGGAAACGAAGATAGCAGCTAGTACCTAGTGGAGCAATTAAATCAAATTTTTATACGGGAAATTCAATTTGATTTGAGAAAAATTAAAGATACAGATAACACCCAAGATGTAACATAACTTATAGTCGACTGTCCCCACAAACCATCGGCGGTAACTGATCACTTGAGGTTCTTTGCTCACTGGATCTCTAGTCCCAGAATAACCAAAAAAGTGATGTGAGCTTAAAGGTTATAGAATGGCCAACCCTAACTTCTGTATATGAGCTTTTTAAATTAAGAGGACTTTCTAGAAGGGTGCTCATGTTTTTTTTTTTTTTTTTTTAATGTTGTTGTTCTCTTCATTGTTGTTTCTAATTCCTCTCTATCTTCACCTAGCTAGCTAACACAGTACCTGGCTTTTGATCCACCAATTTTGAATACACACCATTCACTCCACAAATCATATTTAGCAAAAGAGTAGAAAACAATGAAGCATAGAAATAAAAATCCAACGATATTATATTGAATCGACAACAACACAATCATAGAGATTGAGTTGTAGGCAAAATCCAACTTTGATGCCCTTAGTTTGGGCCAACTCATTTCAATTCCAGTCCTTCACCATTCTTATCTCCAACTTCCTCAACATCTATGTACTATTCTATTAATTTTTTGTTGAATACAGCTGATGGGTGTAAACAGGATTTTTCATAGAAGAGTAGTAGTGTGTAACACAAAAAATTTGGGTCACCCTTAATTTACTTATTCAAGAAGATTTCATTGGTTTAATGAAATAAAAACATAATTGGATTTCTACTATGACTCCCAAAGTAATATAGTCTCCCATCCTAAAAGTCAAAAAGTAGATTCAAGGAAGATGTCAAGCCATATACTCAAAATCTTTGCCAAGTCACTGAGGTAACACAGAAAGAATGACATCACAATTGAAAATTGAAAGTTCCTTTAAAGCTTTGTTCAGACGTGCTTGATTGGAATGTCTTGTTTTACTCATAGCGAATCTCTAGAGACGTCCAATATGTAAGAAAATAGTACAAACAGATTACCTTCCAGGTTGCTGCGGATAGCAGCTCCGAACTATGAAAACTATAGGTATATAGCCTATTCAGGAAAATACCTTGTAGTACCCAGTCCAGACAATAAGTATATGCAGATGCCAATAAATTATTAGTTTGTTACCGTTTTATTAAAATGCCAAATAATCATAATAGAGAACTTATCGGTTCCAAATTACTCTTACCATTAAACCATTCATTAAAAATGAGAGCAAAAGTGTAGGCCAAGGAAACTACATACTTGATCCGCAACTTCCTTTAAATCCAGGTGTCTTTCCTGGATATAAGCTATCAAAAGCGGAATCTATTTCCTCTTCCAGCCACATGCCTGCATCGAAAGAGAAAAACAACCCAATTCATCCGAAAGACCCATGCTTATTATGATAAATAATGTAGAATCTAAAATTAACAATAAAATTGATGTTTCTTCGTAATTGAACAAATCCATGTATACCCTGCACTGTTATCAGAGTTCGTGTTTAACTTATTTTGTACTACTTCGGTCCTAAGGTGGAACTGTAATACCGCAATAATTTGAACAGGTTAAGCACCAGCATCCACCACCTATGCAACATCCAAAAAGGTAGCAGCAGACACAAAAGCTGCATATCTTTGATCTTGAAATAATGAAAGGAAGTGGCATATTATTCTTATCGTCCCACTATTGCTCAACATTCTTAGAGCAAACTTCTTGTAATATTTCTATGTAAGAGCAATAGGAGTTCTCAACAACAATAATTCACAAAATTTAAGATTTTGTGAACACCTATAGATCAAACCATTCATTTCCTTTTGTAAACACGTATCTTTCTCTCTTTTACCTATCTTCCTTTAGGGTTGAGATTGAATATTTATTTTCTTGTAACCCAACTTGGTGTGTTAAATCAACAGACTAAAAGCATGATGATTGATATGGATCAAACAGACAATTCAACAATTTAAGCCACCACTCTTCCATAATTGGTATGTTGAAGTTGTTTGGGTTCTGATCTGCAATGCTACATAAGTTGGTCTTCGGCAGTTGAACACTAAAATCAAATTCAAAGCTTAGAATAAGAAAAATAAATTAGGTACGGTAAAAAAACCAAAAATCGTTATAATTGATTACTCCAGAATGAAATTGAATTTTGAAACTCGTATTAAAGTGAGAGGTAAGGTGCAGTGATGAGTATGGGTGGTGGTGGTGGTGGTACTACCTCTCACCGAGTCTAGAAGAGAGAATCAATCAAAGTGAGAAGCTAATTGTTCTATGAAAACCCAAATCGAGTTTAATATGCCAAAAAAATATCATCCTACAACAATCAAAAGAAGCAAACAAAAAAAAATCAAAAAAAACTTACAGATAAAAATTCTAGGGTTTGTACATGTTTACCTTCTTGTTATTTTCCTCTGCATCGTATTCCTGATTAAATTTAGCCTACTAAATTTCCTGCAAACATATATCGCAAAAATAAAAACGGAGGAATTGTCTTCGAGAGAGGAGAAGGATCGTAGTAGCAGAAAAAGAAAGAGGGTATGAATCAGATTAACTCCAGATAAACGAAAAGATAATTTAGGGCTCTAGCTGGTTCCATAAATGGCATTCCCGTAACATAGCCTATCATTCACAGTCGTCCAAGTCATAGCTCGATCAAGATGATTCCGACCGCCGGATCAGGATCCCGGCAAATCCTATCCGTCTAATGACTCTCAAATCTCAAAATCAAAGACCACCTTTTTTGATTACAGTGACTAGGTATCACCGGGGTCTTACGCCCCCGGCTCAACCTCCCAGTGTTGCCTAAATCTGCATTTAATATATGGTTTGGTTTGTAACTTATCTGCATTTCATGAAATACATCCGATATGAAAAATAATGTAATATTATTTGTGCTTATCACCCAAAGATTGGTATACATGCTTAAAAAAAAGAAGATCGATATAATATTTTAAACATAAAGAATTATGTCAGTTTTTAAAGGAATAGAGAGAAGATTACTACGTACTTTAAAGTGTATATGGGTAGTCCTTCGTTTTGAGCTGAGTTTGAACAATAAATCATATACCTTCAACAACAAAGAGGTATTAAAGCTCAATATTAACAAAACAATATGATAACACTGCAGGCAACTAACCAACAAAAAAACTCATTGAGTAATATGATTCTATATAAAAATTTGCAGAAGCTCAGTAACAAAATAGCAGAAGAATTTTTTTAACCTTTATAAAAGAGTAAATCAATAATTTCGAAAAAAGAATAATAATTAAAATCTCTAGATGGGTACATATTCATACTTATTGCAGTTTGCGTTGGTGCATATATCATGTTCAAACAAAATGAGAAAACACCAATATATGTTGATTAAAAGACAACATAAACACAACCATAAAGTTATATCTTTTAATCCTATTTGACTTCTGCTAGTCATTTAACCCGAAATCAAATCTGACTTTGAATCGTCTTCCCATATTCTTTCTTAAATTTTATATACTATATGACCTTCTTTCAATATTTTTATTGTTTCTCAATCCTGAATTTTATCCATGTCTAAATTGTATTTTCACGTCTTTTGTGCCTTACGGCCCCAGTTTGACCTCTACTTTTAGTCTTACGTGTACGTACATTTTTTATTTATGACAATACATTTAAAAAGACTACAACTTAGTTAATGTATCCAAATAATTCAAAAATACTGCAACTTAGTCATCAATTATATAATACATAACTTATATCATTCCGGGGTACCCATACTTGTACAACATTAGTAAGCACCTGATAACATTAGTATTAATAGAATCGATTTATAGTTAGGCACACAGTTCCAACAAAAAATATCTCTAAAAAATAACCAACCACTTGATTTAATTTCATATTAGTGTTAAAACCAATCATCGTTACTAAAGACCGAAATAGAGAAATCAAAAGCACATATGGATCCATATTGGCAACGATAAAATTATTTCAGTTTAGTACGTAATGGTGAAAATAATGAGAGAGCAACAATTGAGGTGACCTTTTTCTCTACCAAACATATTTGAATAGTACAGAACATAAGAAATCGGGTCAACTCCATGAAAAATAGATGTGGTTTACTCATGTGATTGTGAGTCTAATCTTGTCAAGCTAAGGAGAGAATACACAAAGAACATGCAATACAACATTGTGACACTAATGCATAAATATGACTACGCTCCCAATTTAGATAAAAGCAACTGGTGTATCAGCCTCCTCAATTTGGAACTTAAACAACATTTTAATTTATAACCAACTGTCATTGCTTAAAAGAGGACAAAATTAATTAGACTCTTAATGATCTTCACATGTTATTGTTAATTTACTGTAGATACTAATTTTTGTGAATTTATGATGCTCAACAATCATGAACACGCATATTATAAGACCATTAATGATTTGGTGTATTTTAGGAAATACATGTTGATAAGAAAAAGTAATGTAATACTGTCTCATTAAACATTTAAAATACATCTATATTAAAGGAATAAATTATTTCATGAAATACATATCGATAGAAGAAATAATGTAATATATTTTTTGCTTATTACCCAAATTCTTTCACGTTAACATCCTACGTTCTTGTCTTCTTCTTTTTTACTTTTCGTTCAGCTGTGTAATAATATTTCCCAAAAAATTTCAATTTTCTCTTCAGATCCATGATCTGGGAAAAGACCCCTATATTATCATGCTATCTACACATCTATTCAGTTACTTGTTTTCCTAGAAAGTAAATTACTTATCCGTCTATTCTTTTTAGTACTTTCTTTGTCAAAACAATATCTGGAGTTCAAAAATTGTTTATTTTTTAACGCTGCAAGATGTCTTTGTAATTCTTTGGCATCCGACCCCTCATTAAACTCTGAGTCTTCTCTGAAAGTTTTCCCTAGTAAGTAAGCTTCAAGCATTTTAGTGTCACGTGACAATAAATGAGTTTTAGAAATTTTTTTCCTGCATTGTTGGTTTTGTCAGTGTCATCCAATTCTAAAAATTAGCTAAACATGATGTCGTTCCGGTCTTTGTCTAATTTTTGATATTATCAAACCATTGTAAGCTTGTGCTTTTGTCTTCTCTTTTCGTTGTATGTACATATGATCTTATTGTAATGATCTCTAATCTTATTCTTTTTAGATTCACAAAACTCAATAGGATGATACTTTAAAAACGTGGTCTCTTACCCATACCGTTCTTTATGGCAGTTTTGATCTTTTTCATTCGATAAATACGGTCTATTTGGATGGACATGAATTGTAAACTTTTACTTGGTATTCGATATTCAAAAGTTTGTGATGCTTTTAAAGAAATTGATACACTTATCATAACATCTAAATACTGAAAATAAAATTAACAACTAAATATTAAATATCATATATCATAATTAATTGAGAGTCACATAATTTTCTAAAGTGAACTCAACACATGACAACTAGTTCAGGAAAATGAGGGTTGATGTAATGTGCATTTTCTATTCCTACCACCTTATCTTTGTATATATAGTTGAATTCTCTTTTGACTTCAAATCTTGTATATATTTTGTTAGAGCATTGCTCGGTCGAACTCGCATGCGTTTCTATCTCAAGCATGTTTGTCAATGTTAGTGATCAAAACTATAAGTTTTGATTTCTAGTCTATTATAGCTAAGTCTCGGACTAGGATAGAAAGTGTAGTTGAGCTCAAGGACTTCATGGCGATTCATCATACAAGTAGAAGAACTACTTAAGGAACTGGTGGAACTTCTCGACAAAAAGGTATGTGAATACTTGAACTTATCTGTCGCTCAAAAGTCTATTTACTCTATCTCCTACTTCTTGAGACAAAAGTCGTATGCTATATATATAGACTTAGATTATACACATTTGGTATTCCGAGCCGAGTATACCTCGACTATCTATATCTCGAAATATGTGTTGGTAAGCTTTTCGCTTCGACCAAGTTTATCTTTACCTAGTGACGAAAGTCATGATATGTTTCAATCGTCTTGAAAATTGCTTTGACGAGAAATGGTGTAACAACTATATAACGTCCTCTAAGAATGTTTCAATGATTGGAATGAGAGTTTAGATTACATAACCAATGATGGACATAAGCATTGTTGTGGAAACACATTTATGTATAAGTCCTATTCCTTGAACCAAAGTTTGCGAACTTTATTGATCAAGAGAAACCGGAAGAATGGCTTTTTGCCAAGTCCGCGAACTGCCGAACTTCTCATCCCGAGAAATTCTGCTGGAGTTGACAAACTAGTTGCGTGAGTACCAGTCCGCGAACCGGCGGAAGGTCTCTTGCCGAGAATTTCTGCTGGAGTTTGTAAACTCTTTCTGGTTGCTTAAGTCCGCGAACCTAGTGTGCGAACTTAAGAAGGTTATATATCTGAAGATGATTTCTGAACTTAAACTTTAAAAAGACTAAGGAATGCAGTTTGGATACCGTGGCTACAAAAGTTCATGAACCGATTCAAGTGAATCAAATCATCTTTGCTTCAATTGTGTCTTGTGTAGTTACATAAGATTTCCTTGCAATTGAACAACTCTCTAACTAGTTCATTTGAGTCATTTGAACTAGTTATGGTGAAAAGGAACATGGTTGATATGAAATGCTCATATGGCTAACCTTTTGGTTAACTATTGTTGAACCAACAAGTACACGTTTGGGTACGGTTAACAAACCTAGAAGCGTGCAGTTCATTTGTGTATAACAAGCTAAGTTTTTGATCTAACGGTTGAGAAATATTAGCTTGAATCTAAATCAGGTTTTCATCTAACGGTGAATATTGATTGCTTTGTTACCAAGAAAAAACCCTGATTTGAAAGACTATATAAAGGAGACATCTAGTATTGTGCAAAACTAATCCCCACACCTTACATGTGATACTAGTTTGCGTACTAGAGTCGGTTCTCCTTTAACCTTTGGTTTTCTTCTTCTAAAACCAGGTTAACGACTTAAAGACTTCATTGGGAATGTGAAGCCAGACCGATACTACTTTTATCGTAGTTGTATGATCTGATCTTGCATCTTCAATCGTCCGAGTACAATCAGATTGATTGGCTTGAGATTTCATATTTCCGATAGGAAAGATATAAAAAGTAATCACAAACATCTTCGTCTCATTGTTTGTGATTCCACAACATCTTGTTTCGCTACCATACGATTAAGATTGTTGTGAGGTGATTGATTAATCTAGGATGTTCTTCGGGAATATAAGACCAGATTATCAATTGGTTCCTGTTCACCTTGATTATTATCAAAAGACGGAACAAAAACTTTAGGGTTTTTCTGTGGGAGACAGATTGATCCTTTGATAGACTTGTCTGTGTGAGACAGATTTGTTATTGTCAAAGCCTGCGATTTTGGGTCGTAGCAACTCTTAGTTGTGGGTGAGATCAGCTAAGGGAATCAAGTGCGCAGTATTCTGCTGGGATCAGAGGTGTATGGAGTACAACTGTACCTTGGATCAGTGGGGGACTGATTGGGGTTCAACTAAAGTCCAGTCCGAAGTTAGCTTGGAGTAGGCTAGTGTATGTAGCTGCTTAATACAGTGTGTGTTCAATCTAGACTAGGTCCCGGGATTTCTCTGCATTTGTGATTTCCTCGTTAACAAAATTTCTGGTGTCTGTGTTATTTCAATTTCCGCATTATATTGTTTTATCTTTATAATTGAAATTATACAGGTTGCTTGTTAGATCAATCAATTGGAGAATCCGACCTAACGGTTGTTGATTGATATTGATTGACACTTGGATATTGGTCTTTGGTACCATCCAAGTTATTCCTTGTATTTGATTAGTACTCGCAGTTTCTGTTTGAGGAAATAAAATCAAGAGAGAGATACAAACTCGTTGATCAACTTTTAATTGATTGAGTCTTGTTGATTCTCTTAAATCTATATTCGAGTTTGTCCATACATATTGCTAAGAGAAATATTGGGTGGTGTTGTTAGATCCCCGCTTTTTCAAGTGGTATCAGAGCACGCAAACACGTTCAAGACCTTACAAGTCTGTGTTTGTAGCAATCTGAGTCTGAGAACAAAATCTCTTACGCATACCAAGATGCCTCCCAAAGATTTCAACTATGTCAGTTGTCTTGGGAATACCTCAAAGGATTGCTCCTTAGTTGATTCTTCCGAATCCCGAGGTAAGAAGATTGACTCATCCTGTGATGATCACTCTTCCTCCAATGAGACATTGGACACAATGGCAAAAGCTGAAATGGAGCTCACCAGAATCGCAAAAAATTCTACTGAATTTGTTGATCTTCAGAATCATGATTAACTCATCGATGAATTTGAAAAGTCTATTGATCGAGAACGTGTACTCTATAACATTATTGAGTCCTTCTCTAAGGATATTGAGAAACTTCTTCAAGAAAATAATCTACAGCGTGAAAAGATTTGTAATCTTGAAAGGATTATCAAAGAAGGCTCAATTAGAGAAAAACGGTTGATCAAGACGCATTCATTCGATCCTGACAGACTTCGTGTTGAAAAAGAGAAGCTAAAAGCATCATTTTCACTAGCCCATGAACAGTGTGTGACCTTGGAAAAGGAAAACTCTGTTTTAAGGAAAATTTCTTCTGTTCCAACTGTTCCTCTTGACATACAGTACATGAAGAAATATCCTTCAAAAGAAGATTGTGTCGAGAAAAGTTTATATAACTTACAATCTTCTCACAGGGCTGTAAAGTTAAAACAGATGTCGTATGTTGCGTCTTCTCCACGAAACTGTACCTTCTGTGGAAAAGGGAATCACTATGCTATCCGTTGCTTTGCCAGGAAGAAAAAAATTTCTAAACTTCATAATTTGCTTCTTTCCACAGTCAATGGAGTAAATAGTCAGTCGACTACGACAGTGAACCTCATGCTCACAAGAAACCAAACATCTTATAAAAATGATCTCTTCCCCAGGAATCATTACAGGACTTCTGTGCATTCTAGTGGTTTAAATTCTTATGATGCTGAAGAAAGCATGACCTGTGCTTATAAGAACAACTCTGGTAAATCTAAGTATAGAGTTTGGAAACCCATCTCGGAAAATCCTCTTGAACCGATCTCTAGAGGTCCTAGACTCAGTAATCAGAAAGCTCCTTCTCTTGAGCTTTCAGGAAGAGCTATGAGAAATTTACCTAAAAATGGAAACTATTATGGGAAGACAAGAAATGCTGAGATCAGATATCCTGGTGGAAATCACAACTACTCTCTCAAAACCTATGGTGAGACTATGTCTCCCTATGCTACCTAGTAGCAGAAAGTTCCGTTCTTGTATCTAGATTGAGAGATACAAGGATGATGTTTGAGAGATGTTCAAGTACTTAGATGATTTTCATTAGTGAGTATGTTTGATATCTCTTGATGTGAGTTTTTAGTATTTCTTTCATTGTGACCTTCTTTTTAGGGCTGGAAGCGATACGGTATGCAGTTTTCCTGGTTGGGTCCATTTTGTTTTATGGCTTAGTCCAAAAACGTCCTTATCTCCTCAAGGAACTCTAGGATTTCTATCCAGGATGTACTTTTGAACATATATATATGTATCTCATATATGCGTTCATTAATATTCAGAAAGGAACTCGATGGAAACTGTTCCCAACAAAGAAGTTAACCCTACTGTAGAGGATGATCTCAAAGGAAGTGATCCTGCTCAAGAGTTTATTTTGAAGAAGATGCATAACTCTTGGATTGGAGAATCGGTCAAAGATTTAATTCTCGTTCAGAATGAAGTAAGAACGAACTTGCTAATCTTCAATTGCAGATAAACCAGCTTATTGATGGACAGGAAAAAATCCTTGGTACTCATAATATCTTAATCAGGAATCAGAAGAAAGTTATTCTTGACTGCACTAAGGCTCGACACTTTGTTCGCATTGTTGATCGAAAAACTAACGTTCTGAATCATGAACATGGTGTCTCTACAGTCAACAAAATCAAGGATATCAATGACTCCTATTTCGATGGATCATTCCAGAGGTATGAAATCATCAAGGAAAACTAAATTTTATTTGTTGCCTAGGATGTCTTCTTTTTGATTAGTTGGAAGAATAACTAGTGCTTGAATAGCAATGATTGTGACTACACATAGCTATTATTTTTCATCTTATTGTGTTCTTTTTAGTTTTGTTTGGTATAAAATTCTAAAAAATATTTGGAGGATGATGTTTTTGCAGTATTAATCTTTATGATTTGTGATATTGCAACTTGTTATGGGATATGTATGTTTGCATCCGTGAACTTGAAGGTCCCATACTTTGTCAAAAGTAAAGTCGTTCGTGTTCGTTATTCACGTACTGGTAAAAGGATGAATTGACTTTTGACAAATACAAAAGTTAAGCCTATATTGTCAATTATGTTGATGGAAGATAGGTTAAAATCTTTTGTTTTCAAGGATTATGTCTATTATTGTTTTTATGCAAATAATGATTGAAGATAGAATGAATCCTTGTGTATTCCGCAATATTTATCATCCCTGATCCATATTCGTATGTATTACTGTGAGGCTCTGTAATGTGTCTTATGTTGAGCACGATACAACCAAGTTGATTATTTTTTATTAGCTTTGTTGGTTGTTCCGTTAGGTACTTTATGTTGAGCATTTTGAACTAAATTAATCATCTTGTTTGGTTATTTAGTTATTGCTCCGTAAGTTTTCTTATATCGAGCAAAACAATTGACAATTAAATTGATTATTATTGTAATTAGTTTGGTTGTGTATTCCAATTAGATTAATTATGGGTTCTCTTATAATTAATCTAGTTGAGTATTTTTGTGTCTCCATGAGTTTTCTTATGTTGAGAACAAACAATTGAATTGATCACTTTTTGTGTTTAATTTGATTGTGTATACCGATTAAATTAATCACAGGTTCTACTTGTGATTAATTTGATTGAGTTTTTGGATATAAAAAAAATCATTCTTATGGTTTTTGGTGTTCAATAAAATGCTTCTTTTCTTTCGAAATTAAGGTCGCTCTTGTTGTTCTTTCGGGAATGACATCAAATGGGGGAGAGTTCTTTTGAAGTTGTGCTTAATGGTCATATCTTGAGGGGTGTGCGGCTGTGGAATTTTAGAGGGGTTATGTTGTATCTTTAAACTCCTTGATGAATGTTATTAGCTTCGGCTATATGATTGCATCTAAATAAGATGATGTGTGTTCTTTCTTTTTAGTCATGAAATGTCTCTTACGGAAATTTCATTATGATCCCGTTCTTGTACCTTTGCCAATTTTGGTGATAAAAAGGGGGAGAATTTATGTAGTTCACACTACAAATAAATATGGTCTTCAGGTCATTATGTAAGGGGGAGCGGTTTCCATGTGAGATGGAGTATTGACTAAGGGGGAGTGATACATATCACCATAGTATTATTGTTGAAGTTGTGATACAATTGAACTCTGACGTTGTCTAATAATACTATGACACTGTATAACAATGATCGAGACCGATGCCTTCTCATTGTTATAGCTACGGATCTTCAACAGCGGTGATGCTAAACTTACAACCTTCGGGATCATTGGAGTACTTGGAAGTGACGAAGATTTCAAGGAATGTTGAAGATTAGACATGTGGAATAGGAGCTACTTAAGTTTCTTTATCTTTTTTGTATTCCATATGTAAAGGGGGAGATTGTTAGAGCATTGCTCGGTCGAACTCGCATGCGTTTCTATCTCAAGCATGTTTGTCAATGTTAGTGATCAAAACTATAAGTCTTGATTTCTAGTCTATTATAGCTAAGTCTTGGACTAGGATAGAAAGTGTAGTTGAGCTCAAGGACTTCATGGCGATTCATCATACAAGTAGAAGAACTACTTAAGGAACTGGTGGAACTTCTCGACAAAAAGGTATGTGAAGACTTGAACTTATCTGTCGCTCAAAAGTCTATCTACTATATCTCCTACTTCATGAGACAAAAAGTCGTATGCTATATATATAGACTTAGATTATACACATTTGGTATTTCGAGCCGAGTATACCTCGCCTATCTATATCTCGAAATATGTGTTGGTAAGATTTTCGATTCGACCAAGTTTATCTTTACCTAGTGACGAAAGTCATGATATGTTTCAATCGTCTTGAAAATTTCTTTGACGAGAAATGGTGTAACAACTATATAACGTCCTCTAAGAATGTTTCAATGATTGAAATGAGAGTTTAGATTACATAACCAATGATGGACATAAGCATTGTTGTGGAAACACATTTATGTATAAGTCATATTCCTTGAACCAAAGTTTGCGAACTTTGTTGATCAAGAGGAACTGGAAGAATAGCTTGTTGCCAAGTCCGCGAACTCAGTCCGCGAGTTTCCGAACTTCTCATCCCGAGAAATTCTGCTGCAGTTGATTAACTAGTTACGTGAGTACCAGTCCGCGAACTGGCGGAAGGTCTCTTACCGAGAATTTCTGCTGGAGTTTGTAAACTCTGTCCGGTTGCTTAAGTCCGCGAACCTAATGTGCGAACTTAAGAAGGTTATATATCTGAAGATGATTTCTGAACTTAAACTTTAAAAATACTAAGGAATGTTGTTTCCAAACCGTGGCTATAAAAGTTCATGAACCGATTTAAATGAATCAAATCATCTTTGCTTCAATTGTGTCTTGTGTAGTTACATAAGATTTCCTTGCAATTGAACAACTCTCTAACTAGTTCATTTGAGTCATTTGAACTAGTTATGGTGAAGAAGAACATCGTTGATATGAAATGCTCATATGGCTAACCTTTTGGTTAACTATTGTTGAACCAACAATGTACACGTTTGGGTACAGTTAACAAACCTAGCAGCGTACAATTCATTTGTGTATAACAATCTAAGTTTTCGATCTAACAGTTGAGAAATATTAGCTTGAATATAAATCAGGTTTTCATCTAACGGTGAATATTGATTGCTTTGTTACCAAGGCAAAACCCTGATTTGAAAGACTATATAAAGGAGACATCTAGTATTGTGCAAAAATAATCCCCACACCTTACGTGTGATAGTAGTTTGCGTACTAGAGTTGGTTCTCCTTTAACCTTTGGTTTTCTTCTTCTAAAACCAGGTTAACGACTTAAAGACTTCATTGGGATTGTGAAGCCAGACCGATACTACTTTTATCGTAGTTGTGTGATCTGATCTTGCATCTTCTATCGTACGAGTACAATCAGATTGATTGGCTTGAGATTTGATATTTCCGATAGGCAAGATATAAAAAGTAATCACAAACATATTCGTCTCATTGTTTGTGATTCCAGAACATCTTGTTTCGCTACCATACGATTAAGATTGTTATGAGGTGATTGATTAATCTAGGTTGTTCTTCGGAAATATAAGACCTGATTATCAATTGGTTCCTGTTCACCTTGATTATTATCAAATGAAGGAACAAATACTTTAGGGTTTTTATGTGGGAGACAAATTGATCCTTTGATAGACTTGTATGTGTGAGATAGATTTGTTTACTGTCAAAGCCTGCGATTTTGGGTCGTAGCAACTCTTAGTTGTGGGTGAGATCAGCTAAGGTAATCAAGTGCGTCGTATACTGTTGGGATCAGAGGCGTAGGGAGTACAATTGTACCTTGGATCAGTGGGAGACTTATTGGGGTTCAACTACAGTTCAGTCCGAAGTTAGCTTGGAGTAGGCTAGTGTCTGTAGCGGCTTAATACAGTGTGTGTTCAATCTAGACTAGGTCCCGGGGTTTTTCTGCATTTGCGGTTTCCTCATTAACAAAATTTCTGGTGTCTGTGTTGTTTCAATTTCCGCATTATATTGTTTTATCTTTATAATTGAAATAATACAGGTTGTGTGTTAGATCAATCAATTGGAGAATCCGACCTAACGGTTGTTGATTGATATTGATTGACACTTGGATATTGGTCTTTGGTACCATCCAAGTTATTCCTTGTATTTGATTAGTACTCTTAATTTTTGTTTGAGGAAATCAAATCAAGAGAGAGATACAAACTCGTTGATACACTTTTAATTAATTGAGTCTTGTTGATTCTCTTAAAAGTATATTCAAGTTTGTCTATATACATTGCTAAGCGAAATATTGGGTGGTGTTGTTAGACCCCCCGCTTTTTCATGTTTATTCCGCTCTAAGGTTCTCAATATTTTTTATATTCTTGTAGCTCACTTTTTACCTTACCTGCAATTGTTCCAAGTCCTAAAGGACCGCCATGTCTCATGTATCTGTTCTTGTAAGACCCGTTACCTTTGATTTTTTATTTTTTTTGCAAGACGGAAAACAAAAATTGTTTATCCACATGTTTTGTATTTATATAGATAGAATTCCCAAATATCTGATGATTATGAATGCCTACAAAAATTCTTACTAATAAGACTACAGTTTCTTAAACTTCATGGACTTAACATTCCCAAACTTTCACAAACTCACTTGACTTTTCTATACTCCCTCCTAATTAAAGGGTTTTTCAATACATTAAAACATCATTAGATCAAATAGGCAGTGAGACATTATTAGATCAAACATTATGTTCTTGGATTTCCTTTCTACATACAGTGATCATATATGTTATTGCAAAATAAATAAATAAAACTTGATGGAAATAATAGAAGGTAAGAATCATGTACATTTAGACATTTTAATTATTTGTTTGGTTGAACTTTAAGTTTGTAATCGAAAAGTTGGATGCACAAATATGTGTTCTACTTTTGTATCATGGACTGGCATCTCACTTGTGATAAATTTTCAATTAGGAATATCCAAAGGTGTTTGATAGGAATGTTGTGGTATTTAGTTAAACTTAAAATTTCAATATGTGGGATTATGTTGGCTTACATTTATAATTTGATTTAATTTAATAAAATTTGTGATTCTTTAATTGTTTGTGGTTGTCGATTATCATTATTGTTTTTGTCTATACAAATTTGTTTATAAGTTAGGTATTTGTGATTCTTTGGTCTTTTTTGATCTATATACACAAATCGTGCCAAGGCACAAAGCCTAATCCCGAACCTATCCATGGATTTATGTGTTTCATATAGAAGCTCTAATTCTTAATATTATAAAAAAAATGGTTGTTCTTGATATATTTTTGAAAAGCAATTTTAAAGATTATAATAGTTTTAGTATTGTAAAATTCTTTAGAAGTATAATTTGAACATCATCATATAAAGGTAGCAATTACCACAACTTTAGGATTGAAATTCATTTTGTGACAAACCAAATCATCTCTCGTAAGACTGCTATCACTGAATTAAAATTCAACCTTAAAATTTAGAAATATGGAATTATTATCAAATTAACACTAGTGTAGAAGTGTGGGAAATTAGGTTTGAAATTTATACAATTATTTGGTGCATGACATAATTTTTGACACTTGGTACATCTTGATAACTATTGAAACTTTCAAGATTGGCTTCCACTCCTGTATATCTTTCTTCGGAACATATCATAAAATCTTGTGTTAATACTTAGGCCTTGTTTGGTAAAATTTATAATTATAGATCATTATAGATAATCATAAATTGATAAATGATTTTAATATAATCATTTTTAAAATAAATTTTCTCAAACACTTTTTTTTTCAAATAATTGATTATCTTAGAATGATGATCTCAAAAAGGAGAGGAAAGAACAACGATTTATGATTTGTTTTTCAATCCTGTTAAATGGGCGGGTGGTTCCATTGGAGGGGCGGCAAGGGTGATAGCAATGTCCCTATTATTGGTTAAGGGGTGTCCTATAGGGGTTGTTAATTGACTAGATTACCCTTTTCACCTCAAATGGACTAATTTACCCTTGCTTTTTGGGTGAAAAGACTGAATTGTCCTTTCCCATTATTAACCCAATTGAATCTGAAAATCAAAATGTTTTTTTTTTCCAACTTTACTTCATCTTCTCTTCTCCTCCTCTCCACCATTAAAACTGATTTTTCATCGTCCTCTTCGATTAATCGGCGATTTGAAAAATTGATAATCGTTGATTGGAAACTATATTAGAGATGCCGAAGAAGAAGGTTGACGAAGATTGTAGCCGTTCTAATGAACAAAATCCTCCATTAGGTAAAGAACATCAATTTGAAACTCCTCAACCGTCAAAATCAAGCACAATGACCTTTATGAGGTATGTTTCGAAAAACCCAGTTAGGGTTTAGTTTATTGTGTTGATTTAGTTAGTTTTGTATCAAAAATTAGGGTTTTGGATCGAAATTGAAACTGAAATTTGTGTGTTGCATGTGATTTACGGTTGATATTTACTCCAATTTCAACCGTAACTATGGTTTTTGTTGATGATACTGTTTGTAATAACTGAAATACCAACCATAAGTTCTTGAATTTATGAGAAATTGTTCAGTTGCGTTTTTGTTTTTTTGCAACCGTAAGTAGCTTACGGTTGGTCTCGTGTGTTGAGTTACGAACCGTACATTATTCTGTAACTTTCATTTGGTTTCTACAGTTTGTAATTCCATCAATGTTATCAACCGTATTTGAGTTACGACTTGTAACTCAACATCCATTACCAACCGTTGAACATCTTGTATTTTAGTATTTGGCCAAAGAAAACTTACGGTTGAAAACTAAGATAAAATACCAACCGTAGTTTAGTTACGGTTGATCTCGATACATCAGTTACCAACCGTATCATTGATACGGTTGGTCTCGATTCATTATTTACCAACCGTGTGAGTGGTACGGTTGGTCTCTGTTCGTTGGTTACAAACCGTAACTATGCAGGCTCACCATTTTGTTTTGTTTTTTGTTGGCTATATTATTTGTTTTACCCTTAGTAAATCAATCAATTGTAATGCTTGTGTAGGAAGAAAAAGAGAGGAAATGACTTAACCCCAATTGATCATACGCCCACCCCTCGCGGTGACAAGCATTTAGGGGTTAATAATAGAGGTATCCACAAGAATGAGAAGAAGATGAAGAATAAGTTTGAAATTAAGTTGAGGGAACAACCTGTGGCTGAATCTGGAGTTGAGTTAGAAGGAGTGGAACATAATGATCAAGAAGAGGTCGGAGTCGAAACTAACCGTGAAGGCAGCGAAAATGAAATTGTGGAGGAAGAAACTAATTATGATGAAGATGAAGAAGAATCTAAAGAAACCGATGATGATGAAGGGGAGGAAGAGAAAGCAAATGATGAAGAGGAGGAAGATGAAGAGGAGGCCGATGAAGAAAATGATGAAGAAAATGAATAGGAAGAAAATGATGAAGAGGTAGAAAATGATGAAGAGGTAGAAAATACTAAGAGGTAGTTGTAGCTGCACCTCCAAGGCAAAAGAAAGAAAAGAAGCCGAGAAAGGTGCCCGCACCGAAAGGGACGCATATTCCTAAAGGCAAAGATTTGTTGTTGCCACCGAAGAATAATAAAAGACCTTGGGGCGAGGCCCCAAATAAGTCTTCAATCTTATTTGGTTATACCGGTTCCTGGTCCGCAAAAGTCTGTCAGACAAGGGTATGTATTTTGTTACTTTTCTTAAAACATTCATTATTTTGATACATTTTGTTTGTTTATTTCAGTTCACCATAATATGCTTATATTTTTGTATATTTGTTTTCTTAGGACCACGCAAGATGCGATAAATTGCTCAAGCGTCAAAGGGGTAAATATTGTCCATTAAGTAAAGAATGTGCTTCGGTTCGTAATCTAATGGTTAGTACAGGACTAGGGCCCGGAATTCTTCATTTGCAATCGGAGTATGATAGTTTTGTGGTCTCTGCCTTCAGGGAACGATATTGTCTTGAAACCGATACGTTTCATCTTCCATTTGGAGAGATGACAATAACACCGGACGATGTGAAGCAAATTACTGACCTTGAAGTTGAAGGACGATCTGTGTTTGAAGGTTTCGACAACAACATGTCTTGGACTGACCTTTATATCCTGTTCAAGAAACACTTGGGTGGGGGAAAGATGAAACTGAGATGGAGTTTCAGTTGGCTGGTGGTTATGACCCTGCTGAACCACATAAACCCAAAATCATCAAAAAGCTATTGTTGAAGAATCCGAGGAACAAGTTTGAAGGAACAACAGCAAAGGAAAGGGCGGGTCGGGTGATGGATGAAACAACAGTTAGGCGTACAACCACATAGTATTTTTTGTATTCTCTTGGGACCGTATTCTTTCCCGATAACTCGGGAAATAGGGCCAATGTTCATTACCTGCAAATGTTGAAGAATTTGGACAACATCAAAAACTATTCGTGGGCCACTGCAACCCTTGCATATTTACTTAACAGCCTAAGAAAGGCCTCTAGGGTTGGAGATACTGAAATTGTCGGGAATGTTGCGCTTCTAATGGTAAGTTTGGTTACATTTTTCTTTGTTTGTTATATTTTTAGTCATGTGTCAATTGTTTATACTTAATTTATTTTTTAGGCATGGGTTTATGACCACTTTCCGAACCTGAGACCTCCTACTGAGTGGGAAGAACATGATTATGGCCCTACGGGAAAGAAGTTCAAGTTCACTGGCAGCCAACTAAGGAACAAAGAGGAGAAGCTCATTCAATGAGGGAGAAAATAGATGCTTTCAATGTTGAAGATGTTATCTTTGGCCCTTATTTGAGGATTGAAAATGGATTTGATGTTCGTAGGTTCACAGAAACCGCAGTTTACAATGGACCATTGCATCATCCCACAAGTTACGTTATGACCAATCCTCGTCGAACTCTACGCCAAATTGCTCATACTCAACAAAGGGTTGTAAAGGAAAACTTCAAATTATCCAAGGAAGGATCCGAGACAAAAGTCCCCACCATTGTGCTCAACTACAGGCCAACTCCAACGGTTGATGCTTGGAACAACCGCCATGAAGAAAGATACCAACTCGCAGCGGGGAAGGCAATTCCTTGTAACAACACGAAAGAAGCCACTGCTGATTACATGGGTTGGTATTCTCATTATTGTCATTCATATGTGATCAATAATGATCCGGAGGCCCATCCATATATTCAAGAGGCTATGGCTCAAAGGAAGGCAATCGACGAGACTAAAGAGAAAAAAGGTCTATTTGTTTTGACTTGGAAGAAGCTATATTTCATGTCGGTACGTAATTTTTTTATCCTCATGACTTTGGATTTTAAGATTAATGATTATTATGAAATATATATTAACACTCTTTTTGATATGTGAATAGAAAGAGCGAGGAAAAGCTTTGGCAAATAGCATGACTTCATGCATCCGTCGTAATGGTGTGCTTAAAGATCGTGAACAAAAGATCTTGCAAGACCAAATAAGGAACATGCATAATCCAAACATGGCAGAAATGTATGAGGGGTTGGTCACGGACGAAAGAGGCTTAAAGAGGAGTAGAAACTCTCTTGGAAGTGATCGTAGTAGCCGTCATCAACCTTCATCTAGTAGCGAAGAGACAAATGATGAAGAGGTGGTGCACGGTGTGGGCACTAGCCAAAGAGGCGGTCGTGGTCGCCTTAGTCGCGGTGGTCGTCGTGATGGTCCTAAAACTCGTGGTGGTGGTGGTCCTAAAACTCGTGGTGGTGGTAGCACCAACAAAAGGGGTCGTGGTGGCCGCCATGCTTAGTTATGGATTTATGTTAGTTGTGTGTGGTTAGTTATGAATTTCGACTTATGAATATTATGACAAACTAATAGTTGTGTGTTAATTATGCATTTTAGCTTATGGAATTTAGCATATGGATATTAACTATGAATTTGAAGTTATTTGTGTTAGTTATGGATTTAAACTTATGGATATAATCTATGAATTTAAAGTTATTTGGGTTAGTTATGGATTTAAACTTATGTATGTTTGTTTGTGACAGTTTTGATCTGAAATTTTGAGTTACAGAGCCAATTACGGTTGGTAACTATTTTTTGTTATGAACCGTTGCAGAGACTGGAACAAGCATTTTTTACTAACTTAAGTTACGGTTCGTAAAAATTTATCGAGACGAACCGTAGAGAAAGTTACGTTTGGTAACTCTTTCACCCTAACCAACCGTAAAACATCTTGTAACCTATAACTTTGATAACGGTTCATTTTGACTCACAGTTACCAACCGTAACTCTGTATATTTTGATTTTGACAGGTTTACGGTTGGTAATCTTTCCGGCTAAGGAATTTTAACTCTGGGATTCAGTTTTCTCCAGAGTTACGGTTTATCATCTCTAAATAATTACGAACCGTAACTTTCGAATTCAAAATTTTACAGAGTTACGGTTCGTGAGGTGCTTACAGTTACCAACCGTAACTAAACTTTTGGCAGAAAAAAAATAATTGTTTGCACTGACATGTCCTTGTGCAATTTGAAAATATAGCCGTTGAGACCTTCAACAACTTCATTTTCAAAAAATAGATCAGTTATTGAAATGTCCTTGCACTAACAACTTCATTTTTTTTTATTTATAAATATATTCTTATCCTCCTTGCTAGAAGTTACACTTCCACATTAATCATCTCTTACCTTAAACTAGATTATGGTTCTAAACCCTGAATTCACTTTGGAAGAAGATTTATGTATTTGCCGCAACTTTGTTCCATGTTATCCAAAAAGAGGGGAAGAACGACGTCGATGTGGTTTTGTGAGTACAAGTTATTTGAGAACTCTTTTTGAAAACTTTTGTTCCGAAACAGATAACCCTAATCACAGCGATGGAATTATGTTGTATGTTCGATAAGGAACTATTCGGGATAACGTTAAAGAATTTATGGCATTAGTTCGTATTATAGGTGAAATACGATTAAGGGGTGAAACTGATGCTGAAGTTTTAGAGAGCTCTATTCAAGAATGAAGAAGGTGGAAAAGGTCGAATTTTCAATACTTACCTCATTTCAACATCCTTAAAGACTTCTATCGCACTCGTAGACCCGGATATTAGTATCCTTTTAGGTCGCATGAATGAATGAGTTGTAATGTCATTTATATTTGAAATGGTTTGATGGTTGTAGTGTTGGTTTAGTAATGAACATGGTTTAATGGTTTTAAATTACTTATAACGCTTTGTATTTGGTGTCAGGGTCAGTTACGGTTAGTAACTAGATTATCGATACCAACCGTAAGTGAAAATGGCAGTTAAAATTTGTTTCTAAAGCTAGTTACGGTTGGTAACTGTATTATCGGGACCAACCGTAAATGCAAATGGCAGATAAAATTTTTTTCTGGAGCTACTTACGGTTGGTGATTGAATCTAGTTACCAACCGTACCTCGCTAGTTACCAACCGTAACTTACTCTGAAACCTTGCCTCATATTGATATTAGCTCAACATACTTGGATTTGATATACATTCATTGAACAAAATACTTCATTCATAACGTGAATCAAATAGATATGATATTGTCACTCTTAATCATATCATATTTAGTCAAATACCAAAATACAAAATATAAAATGTATTTCACCAAGACTTGTAAACATTTAAGCATCCTCTTCATCATCGGTCATAACTATGAATTGCTTCGGCATAGACAACATTATGGCCTTCCATAATTCAATCCTTTTCTCAAATCGATTGCACCAAGTCTTGGGGAGTTCACCGTCACAACCAAATTCCCTCCACAATGGAGGTAATGGGCTTCCTTCATGCAATCGGAGGCCGATATAATGATTTCCTTCCATATTCCCCATGACAACAGTTTTTGTTGTTGACAAATCTTCGATAAACGGGTTTCTTGTTGGTGCAAATGTATGGCTCATGGTGTTGGAGATTAAATGAATGACGCAATTGAATGCGTTGGCGAGTAGTTGGCCACATATAGGCATGTGCATCCAATTTTCTCTTTTCAAACATATATTGTCGGTTAACCTCCTTTCCATTTTTTCAAAGCTCTCATTTAACACCTCATCAGTTCCGTCTCTTTCAACTCTCATCATCGGCTTATAGAAGTCGCGGTAACCACGTAGTTCCATTAAGCATTTTTGCCTTACGTAAGCAACTTGGTCACAACCCCACCCTATCGCGTCTTCAAAGGGTCCAAGTTGCTCCACGAAGACGTGGTAACCACAATTCCCATCACCATGAACATCCTCCGTGGCCTTGATATGATCACGAATAAAGTCAGGGAAAAAACGAAGGTAATATTCATAGTGAATGTGATAGTTCCATCTATATCGGACATTCTCATCTCTAGGTGGCGGTTTAGGCACTCCTTTTATATATATCGTCTCCTTCTCCTTCTCACCACTTGACGGAATTTTTCAGTCATCGGACTCTTTCCATTGTTCCTTGTTAATTGTTTAACACCAACTTTACCAACAAGTCTTTTTATTGAACTATCTTGGGAGGAAACCTCGGGACCGACATAGGAACCTTTACCTTTAACTCCATCATTTGTTTTCCCACTTTCTTTGCAACCATTTCCTTTAACAACCACTTCCTTTGAAACCTCGGGACCGACATAGGAACCTTTACCTTTAACTCCATCATTTGTTTTCCACACTTTCTTTGCAACCATTTCCTTTAACAACCACTTCCTTTGAAACCTCGGGACCAACATAGGAACCTTTACCTTTAACTCCATCATTTGTTTTCCCACTTTCTTTGCAACCATTTCCTTTAACAACAACTTTGCTTCTTTCTTGTTGTTTAGAGCGAAATACCAGACCTTTTCCTTTAACATCAATTTTGATTGTTGCACTTTCTTGAGTAGGAAGCTCGATACATTTTTGTTGTACATTTCGACGGCTTGGTTCTACTTTATCCACTTGACCTCTTTTTCGTTTGTTTCTACCTTGAACATCATCTTCTTCCATCTCATCCTCCGCTTCATATTCCTTTCTCAACCATTCATAACCCGAAGGATCTCTTTTCTTTGATTCTTCCGCCAATTCCCTTACTTTTTTATTTCCTACGTACCTCTTTTTTTTTTTGGTAGGAGGTCTCCCCTTACTCTTCCCCTTTGGTGGTTCCTTGATATCGTACCTAAATTGTGGATATACGAAATCTCTCAAGTTACTCAACCATATTTTCCTTTGGCCTTGGCTTAGTGTAGCATATTTCTCGGCTAGAGCTTGACCAATCTCGGTATCGGCAAACGTTCCTCCAAATTGTTGATCAAAAATTGTTTCGCGGAATGATAATTGTTTCCAAAAGGGATCAACATCTTAAATCGAGATCACCTTGTCTTGGTATGTGGCTATAACATGCCGACATGGGAGTCCCAAACTTGTCATGTTTGGACAAACACACGTACTTCATACATTATCTTATCAATAGCGCGGAAACTTGATGTGTAATTCCCCTTAGCCACTCATTGTCTAACCATTTGGTGTGTTGTTTACTTCGGATTTTTTCAAAAGACTCTGTAACTCTATCGTGATCATGGCGGAAATACGAATCCATGGCTTCGAATAGCGTAACTAACCCACCATTACAACTATGAAGTTTCTTCTTCAACCGTTTGTGAGATGACTCCGCCGTACTTGTAGCTTGGTTGTCATAGTGCCTATATTGGTTAGTGAACGCCGATACGAACTTCTCTTTGTGCGGATCCAACCAATTATCCAACAAATACTTCACAGCACTTGGATAACCTCTTTTCCAATGAGCCACTAGCATACGAGCTTTATCCTCATATTCATCCACGGTGATAGAATAGGTCAAGGCTCTCCACTCCGTTTTGAAACTTTCCCATTTTAGTTCCGCCAACTTTTCATCCTTCTTAAATTTCTCTTTGGCATCCTTTTGTTGATATAACGGTAGTTTCTTTATTCTATCCATTTCGCTTTTTTTGGTTGGACGGACAAGGCACACGCACTTAGTTTCAATACTTTTCCACAAGTGGAACGTGCAAAGAAGGTTATGAGCTTCCGGGAAAACCCTCCTTATTGCATTCAACAAAGCTTGTTCCTTGTCGGTAATAATCATCTTTGGAGTATATCCCTCTACGTAGAATAGCTTCACTTGGTTTAATGCCACACATAGCTCTCTTCGAGCTCATCTTTCAAGAAGCAAAAACCAACACTAAAAGGAGCATTGGCAGAAGTTTGCCCGACAAAGTTCAACAACGACATCTCAAACTTGTTGGTTTTGTATGTGCAATCCATTAGAAGGATTTGATGAGAGCACCGTGCCAACTTCACAAACTCAGGATTAGCCAACAAAACATGTCTTATTCGTCCTTTCTCATCATCATTATGGACGCCTCCCCCAAATGCCTTAATTGTTGCATTTCGTTCCTTTGTTCCCATTTCTTAGCCTTCAATTTTGTTCTTGCGTTGTAGATGTTAGCCAAAGTAGAAGCATTTTGTGGGTTTCTTTCCTTTAAGTGAGCGAGGATATCAACGGGCTTCATACGAATTTGTGTCAGTAACTCTACGATCTTCTCTTCTTCTTCAGTAAGGCGTCCAGCATACGAATGTGATAGAAAACTCTCCGGTATAGGGTGGTTATGACTACCGCATACAACTTTCTCCAAAAACCACCTTTTTGCCGCGTTCCTTTTAAATTGAAGATTGAAGGGGCATCGGGTCTTCTTAGTGAAAGTAGTTTGCTTCCTGTTTGCCTTTGCTACTTGCACGGTACCCTTTTTTGCGTGACTTCTATGTTGTCCACTACACTCGCAAACCATTTGAAAGGCACTTTCACTAGTGGTACCATTACAAACTATGATACACATAATCAACTTGCCTCGTTCTCTAGCCCAATGCTTTGCATCATCTTTTTCCTCCCATATCTCCTCGGTTAAATAGTGAGAGATAGAATCTTCGGTGAGAAGTTGATTTTCTAAAGGTTGTTCATCCATTAGGGGAGGTACATCCACGATTTGGACAACAATATACTCATATTAGTCTAAACAAGGCAACAAAACGAAAACATATATAAATCTACGGTTGGACACGACACAGGAAACACCAACCGTAACAGAGATACGGTTGGTAACTACAATCATTTAGAAACCGTAACTTAACTACGGTTGATAATGGTCCTCCAGTAACAAACCGTAAATAGGGTGAAATGAATGAAAACATACAGAGAAATATACGGTTGGTAAAAAAAACACAGATAACAAACCGTAACCAAGTTACGGTTGGTATCGATTTACACATTACCAACCGTAAAGAGTGCAGTAAATACTTCCATGCACTTGATGAGTTACGGTTGGTAACCACTGAAGGACATATCCAACCGTACTGGACTTACGGTTCGTCTCGAAAATTTTCTACCAACCGTAACTGGTATTACGATTGGGTTTTTCCCCAAATTGAATCAGTTACGGTTGGTATTGGATACTTTACGAACCGTAACATACAGTTACCGTTGGTAACTAGCTAATTACCAACCGTAAGTTCTTCTGAAATTTTTAAAAATTTGATTTTTTTACGTGCTTTAGAGAATTTTAAGCAACAAAAAGATATTGGGAACTAGTTTAGAAGTATACCTGGTGATTTTCAGTGCTGGGTTCTTCATTTTGTTGGGTAATTTCTTCAATTTGTTGAGATTGACCTTCATCTTGGGTTAAAACATCTCTACCATCTAACAAATACTCCATATCAGGATCTCCATCAAGAGGTATGTAGTATTTGTTTTCTTTATCGTATAGAGATTCACCCATCTCAAATTTGCCACTGGAATCACTCATTTTGGTTAAGTGAATCAAAATCTAGGGTTTCACAAATATCACATAAGTTTTCTTTTTCTTCTCCTCTAAACTTTTTTTTATAACTCTAAAAATTTGATTTTAGAGTTATTATAAGTGAAAATTAATTATCAACACTAATCTTGATTATTAATAATAAGGGTTAATTGGTCATTTCCATATTTTTTTGATAAGGGGCACTTGAATTACCACCTAATGACCCTTTTTGTCTTATTAGGTTTGCCGCCCCTCCAATGGAACCACCCGCCCCTTTAACAGGATTGTTGTTTTTTAGTCCTATGTTGTTTTTTTGTCTCTCTCTTGATAGTAAAATAAGAAGAAAAAATTCAATTTTGTTGTAGTGGAAATGTAGGAAAGACAAAGAGGCCAGAGAGTTTCCATTCATCATCTTCTTAGGGTTACATGGATACAATATATACAAAGGAGAAACACTAGGTAACTAGATGGACCGCACATCCATGGGTTGTAGGCCCTGTAACACTCCCCCTTGTGCGGTTCAATAACAAAACTTTATACATAGTGCTCCACATATAGTTCTTCGAATGTAGTTCTTCAAATGTCGTCCTCTCCTTGATGACTTGTGTTGTAATCAATTTCCTTACTAAAACTTTGACAAGGAAAAACCCAGTGGGATAAAACCTTGGTACAACTCTTCACATGTTGTTTCTTAATTTACATGTAGTTCATCACATGCAATACGATCTTCAAAGATCGATGATATAAGTTAACTGCCTCGTTAAAACTTCGTCAGAAAACCCATAAGGACAAAACCTGAACTAAAGAAAAGAGTACAATATTAATCAACCTCAGAACATAGTTAGACGCATATATGTTGCCTCATTAAAAGCTTGGCAAGGAAACCCAGTGGGACAAAACCTTGACTAAGGGGAAAGAGTACAACTTGACAGATGCAAGTAAAGGTGGTCTGTTAAAGATGATCACTTTGCTCCGTTGAAGTTGACTAGTTGCTTCACAACTTCTAAGGCAGAAAATCCTCGTGGGAAAGACAATAGCCTTAGATGGGAAATTACATTCCCGGTATTTGTTGTTATCTCATTAAAAACCTTGTCGAGCAACAAAACCCTGTGGGAAAAGGTAACCTCGGTGAAGGAAAAGAGTTCAACACACTATTAGATGCTCCCCCTGATGTCAGGCAATTTTCATTAGTCTGATGCAGTCAAAAGGAATTTATCACACATTACTTTGGTGACTTGAATGTTTATAAGACCTTGTTGATTCTGGAAGTTACGTTGCTTAACCGACTATCTCGTTTCATTTCTTTGATTCAGTTAGTTTCAGTAATATCAACACGATCATTATGTCTTCAACGTTCAACATACTTGATGTTTTTAGTGTTGTCTCGCTAAAAACCTTGTCGAGTAACAAAACCCTTTGGGAAAAACTATACTCGTTCGAAGGGAAAAAGAGTACAACACAGCTTCAATTTCGAAGTAAAATATGTCGACATCATATCCTTGGATCCTCCCCCTGATGTCGGCATATCCCCCTGATTACAAGATTATTGTTCCTTCATAATCAACAACCTTTGGATTGCATTTTCTTTAGAATTTCTTTATATATCTTTGCAGGGACAAAACAAACTCATGTCAATGGTTACTTTTAAGTACATGATTACATTCACTGTACCATTCCAATGACGTTGCGTTGGCGCTGAGCTATATCTAGCTAACAAGTTCCATGAGGGTGTAAAATTAAATCGAGTATATTACTATACTAAGTACAACAATGCGTATATTGTACTTAGATATGGGAATTTGATCTCCCAATACATCTTCGTCATCTTCCTTTAGACGAAATGGTCACTTACTTATAGTTCAACCTCGACTAATCGTGGGAGTGCTATCAGGATGTATGTCTTTGTTAAATTTCCTGAGAACTTTAGACATATGCAAACTGGTGGAATAATATACCACAAGCTCAGTATTCGGTCGAGCTTTCCCCAGATTTTTCATCTCAAATTCAGATTTCAAATAGCTTTTAAGGTCTCTTATTACATCAAGAGTACCCATTACATCTTTACCATCGACATAGATAGCTACAATTCCAAATCAGGAACTTTCTTATGAATACGCAAGGAAAAATAAATTATTTGTCTATCCCCTCCGAATCAAATCGCCACTTAGACGGGTATACCACATCCTCCTGATTGCTTCAATCTAAAAGTGAGCGTTCTATCTAATTGTAAACGCACTCTGTGGTTTAGAGTCACTTGATTTGGAAAACAAAAGGCTATCAAGTACTTTTGTAACAACCACATACATATGCTACATTTCAAGTCCTTTGGAAATTACCAAGCTAACTAAGTAACAGAATACTACAAATCCCATTACAAGAGAACAATTCCAGGGCTTTGTGAGAAACCTCGCGCCACAAGGCGAGTCTTTATACTTTAAGACTACTTTCTTCTCATTATGCTTTGTGAAAATTTAATCATGTATGTCCAATAGGCTTTACACTTTGGTTGGTTAGCATTACCACACCAAATACCTGTATATTTGTCAAAGAACCAAGTTCTACCTGGATTGTATAGGCCAAATATACTATTTATTTGAAATTAATCAAAATAAAGCATGGTTCGATCTCATTGTGCTCTACTTCTAGAGCAACTATTTATGGATTATATCATCATTGTGCATGCATGATCTTTCCATTGACTCATGTGCATTCTCATAATCCGTCAGGATTTCATTGTTTTCTAGAATCATTTAAAACTTCAGAGCGTTCTCCAGTATTGATTCATGGACATAGTCAGAGACAGACAAATGAGATGATTTCATTAATGATACAAATTAGGTTGTGCCTTACTCATCTATTTCCTTCTAGGTGAGCATTGATTGAACCTGGTGGTCTCTCCATCTTCCTTTATGGAGCCACAGCCTCAACTACACTTCCACCAAGTGTAGTTGCAACACTTTAGTCTATGGTGTACCCCATACTGAGGATTTCTAACCTTGCAGGAATATTTGCAGCCGATATGTGTGATCTTGTCACTTTTGTGGCATCAGTGTACATTCTGAAAATTGACTATTCTTTGTCATTTCACATTTACATTTGTGGAGTACAAGAATCAATATGAAACACAGTGGGAACACACCACGAAAATTCTGTCGTTCCCTTAGAAAATACGTTTTCTTATCTCCCCCTAACGACGGGAAACTGTCTCATTAAAATGACAACTCGCAAATCTAGCGGTAAGAGATCTCCTGCCAAAGGTTTTAAAAAATGCGGATAATTGTTGGGAACTCATATCCAACATAACTACTTAACAGTTTTGAAGACCCATCATAGTACGATGTGGAATCATTATGGCACATGTATAGTGCAACCAAAAATACGTAAGAACACGAATGTCAGGCTTAAATCCAGTTACCAACTGGTACGCAGAAAAAGGTTGACTAATATTGGGGTCTAAAAATGAATTAAGTAAAGATGCGTGTAATATTGCAATAAAAGGTGGGTTAGTACGCATAACCTATTCCATAGGCACCATCTGTAAACTTTGATGGTAGCCTCAGCGAGACCACTGGGTATAAGATACTCTATATTGATCTTATTAAACATGCAATATTCATCAAGTCCTTTTGATGTAAATTCTCTATCATTAACAAGGGTGGTGAGCCTTTTCCCTTTGCTTTGTGTAATATGTGCTAGGAATTCTACAAAAATTAAACGCATCGTTTGTTATGAACAATAACTGATTCAATGCGTCGAATCATCCACCAGAGCCATAAATCACTTGAATGGTTCGCATTCTGCATGGATATATGTTCACTAACAACACTTTATTTCTTTGGAGAATGAGGTATTTAGCATTTGCATATAAGTAAAACAGGATGGTCTCAATCATGTTTCACTAAAGAGAGACTTTGTAAGATGAGTGACGTGTTTTCTTACTCTAAAGCATAATGGGGAGAGGTAGTGCAAATCCAGTAACTTTAGAAATCACTAATTTTAATAGATGTCGTAACTTCGCATTCTATTAGTTCATTTTCTTATACACTCAAATGAAGTGATGCTCGTGTTAGTACTTTCAAAACGGAACATCGTGTCACAACCAATGTGCCTTATGGTTATGTCAAAGTCTTTATGAATCAATCCCAATCATTTCATTGTTGGGGTTAATAAGAATTCAGTAATTCAAGTTCCAGTGATCTACAATTCACTAGATTGACACATTAATTTTCTAAGAATATGTTTCCTTCCTCATTCATTAGAAATAATTTATGGATGCAATCAAATCCATTCTCATTGTAAGGGCAGAAATATGATCTAGTTCAATTAAATAGTCAATTGGCCAGGCAAAGTTCTTGTTTCCATTAAAATTGATGTGAAAATTAGTTGCTACTATGATACACACATTACATTTTATATATCAACACCTATGGCCAGGTGCATTTCCAACTCTTTCATTTATGATAGAAGCTAGAATTACATCTTAGCTTCATCCTATATTCAGCTGATACCAGTACTTTGGTGTCATTACTACTGGGGAAAAATACATTTCCGTCTCATGATATATATGTCCCTTTTCACATGCTTTATATGAGTCATTACGTCTAACCCTTATTACTTCGGGGTTCTTTCCATTTTTAATTTTGCTACATTTAGCTTAATTTGAGAAATTTCTTTATCTTAATAGGCCAAGAAAATCTCACTACGCATGTCAACCAATTACTTTAGGTTGAATATATTACTAAAAAATAATTAATTCTCTTGTTGTCATACTTCAACATATACCGGTTCGTTAGTATTATGAAGTAGAGAAATGAAAATTTTCCGACTCAAATAAAAAAAATTGTGAATTCTTTCACAAAAAAATTGGAATACATGTGATTTTATTTGAACATATGTTTTGAAAACTACTGACAGATTATCGAGCAAGACATTCCACGGAATATTCAAATTTTTGGGAAAATATCAAGTATCCAATAATGGTGCTCAAGTACTTCTAAGTCCCAAATGAATACATTGAAATTGAGTTGGTACAACCGATTGAACAAAAAATAAACATCATTCAACCGTAGCCAATATCATATTCAATAGAACAAAGTATCATTAAGACCAGAATTCTTAATGATCGAAATAAGCAATCATAATTTATGACCGTTTATATGATGTGGATTTATCTTAACACAAAAATAAACAAAACTAGGCATGTTCTACAAATAAATAAATAAGCCTAATATATGTTTCATTAGTTACATACCTCGAGCTTTGGTTCCCGCCGTACATGAAGAGAACCGGAACAGTCTTGATCGCGCACATCCAGAAAACCAAAACCAGCTTGGAACAGAAAACAGATACTGGAACAGGGAATAGGGAACAGGCTCAGCTCGGCTCGGTGGATCGGATCTGCTCGGTAGACTCGGCTGGATTGCATCAGATCGGTGGACTCGGCTGGATCGGCTCGGCGGACTCGGCTCTCCATGGACGTTAACAGACGGGAACATGAACAGACGGGAGATTATTCTTTCTCCCTGAACATGAACAGATGGGAGATTATTCTTCATCCTTTAGGGAAAATACAATCAAACGTCCAGGGTGGATTGAGAATAGATTTCCTTTCTTTCTGGAACGCCAACAGATCTTTCGAATGACAACCTATTGGATTTCCCATCGACAGCGAACAGATTTACTTCTTCCCCAACGCCCAATTACAGATGTGAAAAATACTAGAACCCCCTACTATATGGGTTCAATATATAGAAGCCCCACTAAATGGATCATATATTGTCAACTCCATACTTTCAGAAAATGATATTACTAGGCCCAAAACATCAAATTTTCTTCAGATCTGGCCCATAATTAATTATTATGAATTTTAATAATGGCAACACTACCCTTTAGTATATATACAAGAGGAATATATCAGAAGATATTTCATTTCTTCATTCTCTTTCTCTTTCTTCTCCATCTCTTTCTCTCTCGGCTCCAGCATTTCAGATCTGTGAAGAAGAAGAAGACGAATCGATCCAGTAGTTTTTGCAGCTGATCATCAGTTAATCTTCAAATACGAATCAATCATTCAATCGATTTCATTTGAATCTAGGTTTTAGTTAGTTTTTAAGCTGCATCAGGTTAGGTTTTCGTTGGATCGACTGTTTTTTTTGAAGATTTTGAATCGAATCTAAGTTTCAGTCGATTCGAAGCAGCAGAAATCATTTCCGATTAGGTTCATCATTCTTACTTTTCTTAGTTCGATTAATTCGATTAGGTTTTTGATTTTTATTTTGATTGATTCTGTTCATATATGAGAAGAAGAAGAACCTGATTTTTTTTTGAATCAATCGAAGATCTTTAATGTAGTTTTAACCCTAATTACTTACTTTTTATGCAGATTCAACAATGGAACTAAGAAGATCTTCAACAGCAGCAGAAATGAATTCGTCATACGAGAAAATATCTGAAAATCAATAAGATTTCTCTCGTTTTTAATTGAATCAACAAGTTTTAAATCTAGGTATGCGTTTAGGATATTGTTGTTTCTGTTGTTTTTGTTGTTGTTGTTGACTTGTTTTTGTTTTTATTTTGCTTATCTCGCCTACACATCGTTTGATTGATGAATCTGTGGCAGTGTTGGTGGTGGATATGCAGGTTCTGGTGGAAGATGGAGGTTGTAGTGGTTGAGTTGGTGGTATTGGAGAAGTTTTGGAGGAGGATCTGAAGTCAGTGGTAAGTAAGCTGATTCTTTCTTTCTTATTTGACATAACTTGCTTTATTTTCAACATTTTTTATGAATAGATGTATTTTGTGTACAAATTTATAGCAATATGACATGTTTTGTGTTGTTTCATTAATTTTGTATTCTGTGTACAAATTTATAGCAATACGACATGTTATGTGTTGTTTCATTAATGTGTATGGATAGTTTGATACTTAGAAATTACTGTGCAAGTGTATGAGTCTTAGAATTCTGATGCACAACATGTGTAACTTGCGTCTACACATCCAAATTTCATGTGTAACTTGCGTATACACATGTATAATTTGCGTATACACATGTGTAATTAGGAGTTACACATGCTAATTGAATGTGTAGCTTATAGTTACATATGTGTTTTCATTGAACTGCTGGATACACATGTCATATATGGATGTGTAATTCTCAGTTACACTAGTCAGGTGCATGTATAACTCCTAATTACACATGCTAAGCAAACAAAAGCACCCAATTGTTGAGACAAAAGCAATTACAGGAACTTTCCTCCCCCCATTATTGAGACATTACTTCCAAAACACCCAAGGTCTTATCTTCGTGTAATTTCTAGTTAGTGGTGGTGTTTTGGTATGAAGCTAAGAGGTTTAGTATGGATAATTTGTATTTGGAGTTAGTGGTGGTGTTTTTGTATGAAGCTTTAGAGGTTTGGTATGGATGTTGGAGCTGTGTTAGACACTGTAAGTTGGATCTACTTTACATTCTGTTTGTCTTAGTGGTGGTGTTTTGGTATGAAATATATTTTTATGCACATCATGTTTTAAATATGTTAGCCATCTATAATCTCATCTTTTATCGACTCTGAGAAGGATATCATGTGATTTCTATAACCATATCCTTGTTTATCAGTTTGCAGCTATGTGTACTCTACGTGACAGTCTGCGTGTTTAACTAGCATTGGTAGACTATGGATGTGTAACTAGTAGTTACACATGCTAATTAAATGTGTAACTTATAGGTACACAAGCTAAATGGATGTGTATCTACTAGTTACACATGTTAATTAGATGTGTAACTATAAGTTACACATGCTAATTTGATGAGATATGCATATACAGTTCTTAGAAACTATTGAATGGTGCTGGCAATAATTTTGATTATTTTATTTGTTCCTGAATTTTTCTTTTGTAGTGGATTGACTACGTTAAACTACATAGAGCTTGCTTAATTGTATCAGAAGTGCAAGGATGAAGGTTTGTGTTTCGATTTTTAAATGCCAGTACCTTTTGTTATTTGTCTGAAACTTTTACAAGTAATTCACTGGACTTGACTGATAGACTAGCTTTGGCACTTGATATCATCACATATATTGACATATTTAAACTGAACCAAGAATGATGTTCATGTGAAACCAATCCTTTTTTAGCTGTTTGCTCCTGGCCTGTAGTTGTATGTTTTATTTGATGTTTATGAGTCTTCGTTTATATCTGAATAGGTACTTCCTTGGCCTTCTAAAACTGAAGTATCTAGTATTCATGTATTGGAGGTGATTTGTATATGAGCATCTAGGAAGATGCTGGAGTGACTACCAGAGCCACCACACCTTATATGACATGTGTAACTGTTGATTACACATTTCATATGCATGTGTAACTCCAAATTACACATTTTATATGCATGTGTAACTCCAAAGTACACATGCATTTTATGTGTACTAGATGATTATACATGCTTGTTTATGAGTGTTAGTTAGCTGATTATACATATGCTATGATTTGATGAAATTTGTAGTGGAAGGTATGCTGATCTTTTGTAATGAAATGGTACTGAACAGGTTATGGATGTGTTGATTTCAGAGTATGAAAGTTCATAGAGAGCTGTAGGAGTGTGCAAGTTGTACAGATGCAGATTTGGCATTGGTTTGTAATGAACGAGTACTGTTATTGCTATCATATAGCTCAGGTATGCACTGGTTGAAGAATCAGAATGGTTTGAGTTAATGATGCTCAGGTAGATTTATGTTAGGAGTTAACATTACATGTACTGGTGCAACTACAGTTAAGACAGTGGTATGGAATAGAGGAAATGAAGATGGCTGGTGCTGAGATTTGTACTCAGTTGGTGTTGGTTGCAGTTGCAGGACATGGGTTCCGATGGAATTGATATGTGGTAAGTTATGGCCTGAGTCTGAGAACTCAATATTGCATGCTAGATGCATGTTAGGATAAACAGGTGCAGACTATGGATGTGTAACTAGTATTTACACATGCTAATTAAATATGTAACTTCTAGGTACACAAGCCAAATAAATGTGTATCTACTAGTTACACATGCAAATTAGATGTGTAACTTATAGTTACACATGCTAATTTGATGGGATATGCATATGTAACTTATAGTTACACATGCTAATTTGATGGGATATGTTATAGTGGTTATATTTATGAAATTGAGAAAAGAACATCAAGTCCTAGTAGTAGGGAGTAGTAGTGGATGCAGATTAGACTAATTAGATGCAGGTTATACTTATAGTTACACATAATAATTAGATGTGTAATTTCTAGTTACACATGATGATTGTATGTGTAACTTATGCTAATATGCATGTGTAACTATTGTTTACATGTGTAACTACTGATTACACATGCATTTTGTTTTCCTGGGTTCATATCTATACCCTGCTGAATCAGTTGTGTGATCATTTTTTGCGATATTAATATGCTAGCACAAGGTTCCCAGGTGTTTGTATTATTCTGCCAGTATAATTACTGTCTGAAGCTTTACTTTCTGTTGCTTAAAATGTCCTTTGTCATCGATAATATGAAAATGGCTTAGGTACATCTAGACTAGCGCTGTAAAACGTCTTTCTGTTAATACAGTGCTAACAACGTCTTTCTGCTGAAGCAGTGATATCTTAATTAAGAGCTTCTCATTCACTTGCAAGGTTAACTGTATTATTTTATGACTGGTAATTGCTTGATAGTCACCTCTCGTTTTTGCTAGTGTTATTCATTTAGAAATGAATTTGATGATTTTATGTTGACATATCTAAGTCAGATGCATGTGTAACTCCTACTTACATAATTCAGATGCATGTGTATCTGCAAGTTACACATGTTAATTAGATGTGTAACTTTTACTTACACATACTGATTTTGGGTACACATATCAATATGTATGTGTAACTCTTAGTTACACTAGTCATATTGATGCAGCATCTTGATACCTTTCCTAATTTTGGTCTTTTTAGATTTCTTTTTTCTTTTATAATTCCTTTTCTTAGATGTTTGATTTTTAGGAAAGATAGGTTCATATAAATAAGGGATTGTAAGATAGTTTTATTCATTCAGTTTTAAGAGATAATACACTAGAGTTTTCTCTAAAGCCTTGCATTGATTTGATTCTGTCATCAATTCAAGAGCCTTGCATCGAATTTGATTGAACTCTTCGATTCAAGAAGTCAGGTCTCTAGAAATTTAACCTATATTTCTAGATTGAGCTGAATCACCGTTGATACGCTGCGCCAGGTTGGTATCAGAGACAGGCTACGTTCTTTGTCTGTCACTACAATGGTGAGACCTCGTCGAACACCAGTTCGTACTGCAGCAGAAATCAATCGTGACGCCATTACTGAGCTACAAGCCCAGATGGCTTCCATCACAACTGCCCTCCAAACCCTTCTGGTTCAACAACCAGCACCAGCCGTACGCGAGCATGTTGCTCACGTTAACAGTACCAGAGACGATGTTGATGACGAAGAAAACCCGTTTGCAGACGACGTTAATCCCTTTGCTCCTCTACACACCAACCGTACTCTAGCACCAGATAACGTACCAAACGCAGCAGCTCATATTCATTGGGAATCGGGTTTCAAAACCGAGATACCAGAGTTTCATGGAAATTCTTCAGCTGAAGAACTGCTCGATTGGATAGTCACGGTAGAAGAAATCCTAGAATTCAAACGAGTTCCAATGGATCAATGTGTTCCTGTCTTAACAATGCGTTTTCGTGGCAGAGCAGCTGCCTGGTGGACACAATTGAAGACAACTCGTGCACGTCTTGGAAAACCAAAGATTATGTCATGGGATAAACTTTCATCAAAACTTAAGAAAACATTCTTGCCTTACAATTATGACCAGCTAATGTTTCAGCGTCTCCATACCATCCGTCAGGGAAATCGATCTGTGGCTGACTACTCTACTGAATTTTTTTTACTTCTCAATCGAGTTGATATACAAGACTCTGAGCGTCAACTGGTGGCACGGTTTACAGCAGGATTACGACAACAGATCCAACACACAATCAATCTCTTCCATCCATCAACACTGTCAGAAGCACATCAGCAAGCTTTGACTATTGAGGCGCAAACTAAATTATCCTTCTCATCATGGTCTACTGTTCGTTCTTCTCGACCAAATCAGACTCCGACTGCGACATATGACGCTATATCTGTCAAAGCAGACACACCCATTGTTCCAGCTCTTGACACTCGACAAACTCGACCAAACTCAATTCGTTGCTTTTCTTGTGGAGATTTAGGTCATCGACAGTCTTCCTGCCCCACTAGAAACAGAAGAGGCCTCCTCCTTGACACTGCTGGTAATGACGTTGAAGTAATTTACGATGAGGAAACTACAGAGCCACAGGATGAAGTAGAGGTTCTTAAAGCAGATAGCGGACCAGCATTAATGTTGCGACGTGTGTGTTTAGCTCCGCGTGGAACAGATATCAACCCTCAACGACATAATCTTTTTCACTCAAAGTGTACTATTGGAGGCAAGGTGTGTAACTTCATAATTGATTCTGGTAGTAGTGAAAACGTCATTGCTGAGGAGGTTGTAACCAAACTTCAATTATCAACAGAACTACATCCTAACCCCTACAAGTTGGCATGGTTGGATCGGAATACTGATGTACTCATAACTCGACGAGCATTGATTTCTTTTTCGGTGGGAGATTCGTATAAGGATCAAATTCATTGTGATATTGCTCCAATGGATGCTTGCCATCTACTTTTAGGACGTCCTTGGTTATCTGATCTTCGAGTACAACATGATGGCTATCGTAATACCTACAGTTTTCGTTACAATAATCGCAATTTCACTCTACAACCTTCTTTGCCCGAGAAACAACATACACCATCAGCTCCAGTCCTTTTCTTGCAGCAAAAACTTTTGAAGAAACACTTCGCGAAGAAAGATATGTTCTAATATTGATCAATTCGGTTGTCAGAAAGTCTTTGCCGTCACCTCCAGAACATTTTCAAAGACTATTGGAAGAGTTTCAGGATGTTTTTCCTAATGAGTTACCACCCGGCCTTCCTCCACTCAGAGATATTCAACACCATATTGATCTAATTCCAGATGCTGTTCTTCCTAATAGAGCTCATTATCGTATGAGTCCGAGTGAGCATGAAGAACTTAGACGACAGGTTGAGGAACTTGTGTTGAAGGGATATTTACGTGAAAGCTTGAGTCCGTGTGCAGTCCCAGCTTTGCTTATACCAAAGAAGGATGGATCTTGGAGGATGTGTGTCGACAGCCGTGCTATAAATAAAATTACAGTACGCTATAGATTTCCCATTCCCCGTCTCGACGATCTATTAGATCAAATTGGAGCTGCAACGATTTTCTCTAAACTGGATCTTCGAAGTGGTTATCATCAGATACGGATCCGCCCAGGAGATGAATGGAAGACGGCTTTTAAAACTCGCGAAGGACTTTTTGAATGGCTTGTCATGCCCTTTGGCTTGTCCAATGCACCAAGACTTTCATGCGTGTTATGAATCAATCTCTTCGGCCCTTCATAGGTAAGTTTGTAGTTGTTTATTTTGATGATATTCTCATATTTAGTAAGTCCTTCACTGAACATCTTGCACACTTAAGAGAAGTACTTCTTGTTCTCCGTCGAGATCGACTATTTGCCACACAAAAAAGTGTGAGTTTGGCTCTCCTGAGGTTCACTTCCTTGGATACATCGTCTCAGCACAAGGTCTAGCCGTCGATCCGAGCAAGGTAGAAGCAATAAAATCTTGGCCTACTCCTACTACTTTATCTGAAACTCGAAGTTTTCATGGTCTAGCATCTTTTTATCGAAGATTTGTGCCGCAATTTAGCAGTTTGATGGCACCTATCACTGATTGTATTCGTCATGATAGTGTCTTCACTTGGACTGCCGAAGCAACTACAGCTTTTGAGATCATTAAGACGAAATTGTTATCAGCACCTATTCTAGCTCTTCCAGATTTTACTCAAGTTTTTGAACTTCATAGTGATGCTTCTAAGTTGGGCATTGGTGCTGTCTTGAGCCAACGCAACAAACCTATTGCCTTCTTCAGTGAAAAACTGGCTGGAGCTCGTCTACGTTATAGTACTTACGATGTGGAATTTTATGCAGTGGTTCAAGCAATCAAACACTGGAGACATTATCTTTTCCATAAAGAATTTGTTCTTTACACAGATCATGATGCTTTAAAACACCTGAACAGTCAAGATAAAATCTCAGCTCGTCACGCATCATGGATATCTTACTTGCAACAATTTACGTTTGTTATCAAACACACGTCAGGTGTTTCTAATCGAGTTGCTGATGCCCTGAGTCGTCGCCATTCTTTGCTGAGCGTTCTTCATGTATCAGTTCCGGGATTTTCCACCTTTGCTGATTTATATGAGTCTGATGACTTCTTTGGTCGAGTTCTTCTTGACGTACAGAATGGTCTTTCTCGAGATTTCACTATGCACGATGGCTTTCTTTTTCGAGACAGTCGTCTTTGCATTCCAGACTGCAGCCTCCGTCTTAAACTTGTTGCTGAAACACATAATGAAGGACACATTGGTCGCGACCGGACGTTGTATTTACTTTCTCAGTCTTATTTTTGGCCTGCATTGAGACGTGATGTTGAGCGTTTTGTCGAACGTTGCACAGTGTGTCAGACATCAAAAGGTCATTCCACGAATGCGGTCTATACCTTCCTCTCCCTATTCCAACACAACCATGGACGGACATCAGTATGGACTTTGTGATGGGTCTTCCTCGTACACAAAAGGGTTTCGATTCAATCTTTGTCATTGTTGATCGTTTCTCCAAGATGGTGCACTTCATTCCATGTAAAAAGACTTCAGATGCAGTCCAAGTCGCAACACTTTTTTTTCGAGAGGTTTACAGACTCCATGGATTGCCAACTTCCATCGTTTCTGATCGGGATTCTCGATTCTTAGGACATTTTTGGAGGTCTTTATGGAAATTACTAGGAACCAGCCTTGACATGAGTTCCGCTTATCATCCTCAAACGGACGGTCAAACAGAAGTGACCAATAGATCTTTGGGGAATTTGCTTCGCTGCCTTGTGGGAGATTCTATTAAAACTTGGGACTCAAAGCTTCCTCAAGCAGAGTTTGCTCATAATCATTCACTTAATAGAAGTTCAGGGTTCAGTCCATTTCAGGTCGTTTATGGTCTTCTCCCTCGTGGTCCTTTGGATTTATCTACTCTTCCAGACCGTACACGTCTTCATGGTGTAGCTGATGATTTTGTAGACAACATTCATACGATTCATACGAAGGTTATTACCAATCTCGAGTCATCCTCCTCAAAGTACAAAGCTGCGTCTGATTCTCGTCGCCGTCGTGTTCTCTTCGAAGTAGGTGATCAAGTTTGGGTATTTCTCACTAAAGATCGAATGCCGGCTCATGCTTATAATAAACTCAAGGCAAAGAAAATAGGTCCTGTCACAGTTGTGGAACGAATTAATGACAATGCTTATCGCCTACAACTTCCAGCAAACATCAACACTTCGGATGTCTTCAATGTTCGTTATTTATCACGTTTTGTTCCACCAGACCCATTTCCAGATTCGTGGTCGAATCCTTCTTCCCCGGCGGGACCTGATGCAGCATCTTGATACCTTTCCTAATTTTGGTCTTTTTAGATTTCCTTTTTCTTTTATAATTCCTTTTCTTAGATGTTTGATTTTTAGGAAAGATAGGTTCATATAAATAAGGGATTGTAAGATAGTTTTATTCATTCAGTTTTAAGAGATAATACACTAGAGTTTTCTCTAAAGCCTTGCATTGATTTGATTCTGTCATCAATTCAAGAGCCTTGCATCGAATTTGATTGAACTCTTCGATTCAAGAAGTCAGGTCTCTAGAAATTTAACCTATATTTCTAGATTGAGCTGAATCACCGTTGATACGCTGCGCCACATATGCATGTGTAACTGCTAGCTACACTAGCCAGATGAATGTGTATCTCCTAGTTACACATGTTATATGCATGTGTAACTCTCAGTTACACAATTCAGATGCATGTGTAACCGCTAGCTACACTAGTCAGATGCTTGTGAAACTGAAATATACATTGTTTTATGTATTGTTCATTTTAATCGTATACATACTGATTGCTTGTTGTTATATTTCAGGTTTTAGATAACTTCATAAAAGCTAATTGCTTAAACGTGGTAATGGTCTCGCTGGAACTGGAGTTGACGCTGAATACACAAGTCAGATGCATGTGTAACTCTCAGTTACACTAGATAGACACATATGTAACTCTCAATTACACTAAACAGATGCGTGTGTAACTTCTAGTTACACATGCTAAGAAATTATTGTAAATGAATATTAAAGTAATAACTTTTTTTTTTGTGTTTTTTTTTTGATGTCTATTTATTTGCATATATATACAAGTGTAACTTTGCATTACACATATCATAAGGATGTGTAACTTCTGGTTACACATGCCATATGCATGTGTAACTTCTGTTTACACCTTCGCACTGTATTTTAATAATTTCGGGCCTAGATTTAATAATTTTGGGCCTAGATTTAAATTTTATTTAATTATGGGCTTGACAATATGCATAAGGGTATCAAGGTCTTTTAAAAACTCGGGGCCTAGATTTAAACTTTTTTTAATTAAGGGCCTCATATTATGGGTTATCCATGGGTTGGACCTGAGCCTAATTTCCCCAAAATTACTTCTTCTCGGACGCGAATAGAAAAGGATCGCCGAAGACACATTTCCTCCGGATTTACCGTCTCTTCGCTTCGACTTCTCCTCTTTTCCCTGTAATCATATAACAAACGCACACAAACGCACAAATGTATTAATGAATTATGAAATGTGTCAACGAATTATAGTATTATGGTAGAAGACAGATCCAGTAGATCCAAAACAGGGAAAAGAACAAAGAAATACATAGGGAACAAAAGTTGATTTCGCAACAATTGGTTATAGGATAATCGCTACACAGAAATACGACATCTATTGATTATGGGATTGCACAGATATAGACACACAGTACGATTAAATCAATTTCATCACGGATTTTATAGCTACAGGGAAGATGAAAAATAAATAGAAAAAATTAGCTTCAACTTAGCTTTTGATTCCGCCGTGAACAGACGGGATTGCACGATTTGAAATGCGATTTGAGAAGAAAAGCTGATCAATAGAGATAGCTTCCTTTTTGTGTACGTCGATAGATAAAAAATTGAATAAGAACAATATCGGCTACGATGGATCCTCCCAAATTAGTTTCGTTGTCCACTGATTGATGATAAATAAAAAAAAGAAAAAAATTCTCTTGAAAGACAAAGAGGCGAGAGAGTTTTCATTCATCATCTTCTTAGGGTTGCACGGATATAATATATACAAAGGGAAAACACTAGGTAACTAGATGGACCGCACATCCATGGGTTGTAGGTCTTGTAACAAATTTGAATTTGTTAGAAAAAATAATTGATTATAACATGTTAGCTCATCTTTTTTTTTTAAATGTAGAAATCAAATTACAGAACCTGTGGTTGGCAGGCGAGCAACAAGCTGAGCACCAACCCCTTTCTGAATAACAACACCCAGCCTATGGAAAATAAAACTACCTAAACCACTACCAGTGTCATTATTAACTAAACAATTCTTCAAACGTTTGAAAAAGCAAATAAAATCTTCACTAAGCTCCCCTAATATAGTAAAAGCTAAGACATCCAAACCATAACCATGAGAACCACATTCAAACAAATATTTAGTACGTTTGCGCGAAATTTCTCTCGAGATAGCCTGGCCTGATGGGATGAAGGCACGAACTCCATCACCAGTAAAGGGTGAGACACCTGTGACATCCATACACACATCTTGACCGTTCTCCTAATTGAGCACAAGGATATTTGCTGGACGTAAATCCTTGTCATCATCTGTTAAAATGCCCAAAGCCGCTTCTTTGCGCGCAGGTACACTCGCTTTGTAACAGACGTCAGTAACTAAATCACGAACTAAGTCATGGCGAAACTTAATTTCAACATCCTTAGCACAATGAAGCGCATGATCTCCGTAAATGTTCATTGGTTTATTGCAACAAGAGCATAAACCACCTTCGACGAACAAAGGAATACCAAGACGATAGCATCCTACAGCTTTTTGATTATAATAAATTTTCAAAACAACTTTTTTCTGTTTATGAATATATTTAATTTTTTTAATTATGATAAAAATAATCAATTATTATAATGATTACCAAACACATGGAATCTATTATAATCTGCATAATAGATTATGGATTGATAATCCATTAAAATAATGGTTATCAAACAGCCCTAACGTATCATAAGTGTAATTGGATGCATAAAAATCAGCAATACGTGATTTAAACGTTTCAAACTGCTTCTAGATTAGGCAACAATTAAAACCAAGTGCTCGTCTGTTCGACATGTTATCACCGATGTATAAATTTTTTTGCCAATCCATGTATCCTCACTTAGGGAAAAATATTTCACCTTAATCAACATTCACATTAATACTCCCTTTGTCCCACCATTAAATGACCTAGTTCAAATTTGCACAATTTTTAAGGTAAGCAAGGGGAAATGTATTTTTAAACACTTTTTACAATTATACCTTTATGGATAATAAATAGTGAAATTTTGAAATGATTTATCTCTCAAACTACACCGCGGATGTTCGCAAACTTCGTATCATTGAAAAACATTTTAAAACACCTACGTAACGAATATAAACATGACTATCAAATTATGCATATTTTTTATATTTTTTATAATCAATTAAAAGGATAATTTTAAAAATATCTCTTTATTTAGTGATATAGGTCACTTAATAGTGGGACAAAATCTAAAAATAACTATGTCACTTATTAGTGTGACGGAGGGAGTACATCATGCTAAGAGATTAGCAGTGATCAACTTTCCTTGCATTGTCAAGTGCCAGCAGCGATATTTTCGCGTAACATATCACGAATTGACTAAAAAAATTACGTGACCACGTACTTTCTTTAGGCACAAAGGCTACAAACTCTTGATCCCAGTGGCTAAAACTTGCAGGAATTGACGCAACCTCAAAATCAAGCACATAAAAAAATATAATTATTAATCCAGTTACATACCGTATATCTCGAAATCAGAATGTAAAAATGAATTAAATAACAAAACACAGTAAACTTTGATGAAATACTGTCGTACCTACTCCAGGGAGTCGCTAAGTTATTTTACACTATCAACAAAAGCTACTCAAAATTATGTTCTTTTATCACTAAAAATGAATCGACTCTTTTGCAGTGAGTTGACTGTGCCAACATTCTGAGCTACGTTCATAAATCCAATCTTTACCTACCATAGACCAATTCACCACATTAGATTAATATATAAGAAATCTATTTCAAGGTATACGATATGGCACCCAAATCTCACAGACTTGCTATACCCTCGATCCTGTGTAAAAAAAAAAGATTCAAGCAAATCCGAACTCGCTTGCAAACAGAAAATTAAAGTCACTACTAAAGCACTATAACAGTTGGTTCCGACTCAAGTTGTTTTATTGACATGCCATTGTGACACTGAACTTACAGCTGCATCCTAAAGAAAATTAACAACAAAAGAAAAAGAAAACCTTTTGACAATGATTCAAAAACGACTCGGTAGGATGACCCTGTAGGGAAAACCCCCAGCAATTATGCCGTTTTATTCAATGTATTCCAAGATAACTAAATTTGAACCATGAACCTGACGTGATTCGAACACGCATCCTTCTGACATAGAGTCAGACGCGCTACCATTGCGCCACAGATTCATATTCGTACCCATAACAGGATACCCAAAAATTGAGCACATAACTCATTTGTTTATCAGCTCTTGGTTACATTAAAAACACATGAACTATATATGGAACTCAGATAGTCTAACAACACACATGTAACATCTGTGACAACAATTCAACTTCTATTTTAGCACCACAAAGAACCAAAATGCCATAAAAAATAAAAAAAATATAACAAAAATATTTGATAAGTAGCCTACCATTACCGTGTAACAATCTCATCGACAGTATACCCTATTAGGGTAGAACAACTGCTACCTTAAAGAAGTTGAATTGATTCTCTGCTTGTACACCTATTATTTAAAATTTCTGAATTAAAAGTATTATATACAAAAAAGAAAGAGTAAAGCTTGATGTTAGAAATAATACAGAGTACCAAATGAGCAGTGAAAGTACGAAACCTAAAGAATGACCGTAAAGAATTGAAAACCTGAACTTAGCTCCAGTAGCTCCATCAACGCCGTATAAGTAAAACTAATATCTACATAATAAGGAGATAAAACTATAGTAAGTATTAATAAAAGATATCAAACATCTATAAAAAAAATTGTTGAATTATTTTAAATTCAAGTCATATCAGTTAAAAATTAATGATCTGAAAACCTTAACTATTTCAAGGAACCAATTGTTAAGATTACTTACCAATAATATTAACAGTTAGTTCGTCAGAATTGTAATTTCACATGTTCACTTTTGTTTCTAAGCATTCAACTCAAGAATCAAGCACAAAAATTTTAATATTTTAATTGTTGATGTTAGTATTTTGTTGGGTGTATTTGTGACTTAAAAATAGAACTACAAATGAGGTAGAGAAGAAATTTGGAAAACGAATTAAAGATCAAAGGTTAATTAAATAAACCTTAATAGAATCTGCATCCTATGATAAATCTGAAGTAGGCATTTTCATTAACTGTATAAGTGCAATAGAATCCATCTTCTTGAGTAAGAACCCATTCTTGATCTTCAGTTGATCAGCACAAACTTCATCTTTTAAGAGTTGATCACTGGGTATTGAATCCAAATTGTCATTTTCCGACAACTCCAAATTCTAAATTATTTAAATGCAAAAATCTCATAACCTTCAGGCAGACGCATTACACTAGGTATGGTGAAGAACCTGCAATATAGAGAGAAAGAGCATGGTATTTCCATTAGAAAAAATGAAGAGAGAAGAAAGCAGAGATTATAAAAATGACTAAATGAGTGGAGGGAGAACTTGAGCCAAGCCCAGCTGATGTTTACTACGAAAGAATCAACCAAGCTCGAGAAACAACGCGAGGGAAAAGAAACTAACCCAGTAAAACTTTAGAACCAATTCCAGCTCCAGATCCAATGAATCTATGTAAGTTTTGTACCTATGGGTACCGAAGATGCAGTCAACCATGTTGGTCGAAAATTTTATTACTAATGTGTAAAAATGATCTTTATAGGATTCCATGTATTTTCGGTAGTTCACCTATGTACTGCGAAACGTGTAACAACATAATGGCAATTTCAATGCTACTATTAGAAAGATCCACAGAGTTTCAGTAACAAACTAATATAACACTAAGGCGATTATATGCAAAAGAATCTGAAAGCGATTGCTATTCACATCTAAATTTGGCTTTTACTTAAATTGAATGGGATGTGAACTGCTTTTGTTACCTGTCCTGGATATGAAGGATGATTAAGCGGCAATTGTTACCATATCCACATAATCCTGTTCTAAAATAATATATACAATCAGGTTCACCTAGCAGATCGAGATAGAGTTTTGAATTTGCGACCCCACCATTTTGGGGATGAATTTTAATTACTGCACCGCTTCGGAGTAACCATAATCAGACTAAGTAAGCCCTCCGAAAATTCAATAGCCATTATGCTAACAATCAGTCAGTACGAAAATTAAGTTTTCATAGTATGATCCATAGCTGAATACATCATACCTAAAAGTAAAAGAAACCCATGTACTGTAAAAATAATTCATTAAGGCAGACAAATAAATAAGCTAAAAAAGCTATTGTTATACACCGAGCTACTGTGCAAATTAAGAGAAATGACCAATTTCCCAACTAACTTATAGAACTAAAGTTTCACAATTACCTTTGTGGATAGTATAGTGCGGCATTGGTATTTGCTTCTATCAAGGCTACCTGAGCACAGAAATTTCTCGAGAAAGACCTTTGGGAAACCCATTATCACGCATTCTTGGAAACCTGAGTCTCGTGTGCATAGAAAATTGGAGAAAGCTTTAAGTAAAACGGACTGAACTGATGGCAACAAAATTCAAATGGAAAAATAAAATGCTACCTCAATGGAGTTTCCTAAGGATTACCTTTGTGATTTCCCTTGCTCTGCCTTTTCCATCCTTCCCAAGGAAATTTGGGTTCCAATGTGTCAATGACTCCTGAACTTGCTCTTTGTTTATCATCTTGCTATATCGTTGCCACTCCTTGAATGAAAAAACAAAAAGAAAACACATCATTTAAGTATATGGGAATGCAATTACTTAGTTCAGATTTTCACTTTCTCTTACAATCCCAACATATAAAAACATTGATACATTTCTAATACGATGTAAAACAGATTGGAAGATGAACAATACTTTCGTATGTCAAGATTTCAATTCCACGTATGAAATATAAGCATGAAACTTGAACTTGATGGTGCCACTAATATTATTCAAGAAGGGAAAGACGGAACAATCTAAAGAAACTCAAAAACTGGAACCACCAAAAATACACAATATTTATAAACAATTAATTAGCTTAGAAGTACGAAGTAAATATGTCAAAATAAAAAGCATATTAACAAACCATCAGAGACCAAGTTTAATTTCTAGCATGAATATATTAGTGTACAGTCAGTAAAGATGCACCCCTTGGACCAAATCTTTCTGTTTTTTTTCTCTGAGGAATCTCATACATTAAAAATTTCAGATTCATACCCATATCTACAATATAATATTAATGTAAAGCCGAGAATCATCAATCATCATTGTTTAGATTTACCTTGTGTAAACGTATCTTATTTTCCCGATATTAATATGATACACATTCATTCAAGGTCTTTTATGCCTCTTTTTTAGCCTAAATGAAGCAATAATATCTCAAAGCATTAAAGCCAGTGAAAGTAGAAAGACACGGAGAATGTAATACAAAAACCAAATATGGACCACTAAAGGCTTGCACTTGACACGAAGTCAACTATTTTCAAATTGGCATAATATATCTTCATTCTTCAATTATGTGCCGACTTGCCTGAATTCGAGAGAAGACAGCTGCCATAACCATCTTCCGAGGACTTGTCATTGTAAATGCACTGGCACATGATGAACTATGCTTTGCTGGTTCATGAATATTGTATCACGATTCGTGAAGGGAAACTAAGATGAGTGTTTCAAAACCAAATATTATTGCTGGTGACATCCCCAATCTGATTCCACTTAACTTAAGGGTATTAACTCATATGGATGGCAACCTTCGAAGCAAAAATTTGTATGGGCATATGGAATTTTACATGCGGAATCTTTCATACAAACGCTGTTAAATCATACATCAGCTAATGCAGTGCTCCTAAGATGCACACCTTTTCCTCCTACATTTCCTGCAAACATAAAGCGCACAAAAGATACTTATATTTCAAAAAAAATAAAAAAAGAAAAAAAAAAAGAAGATAAGCAAGAATCCATGGTTACTGCGCTCAGTAGTAGTAAAAGGAAAACAGGTGTAATGTGAGGCGGAGAATTTGACATTGCTTAGGTAGAGAAAGGATATGGAGACTTACCCAGTTCTTTCCTGACCACCACCTTGAGACCCAGTACTGTGGAACATTCAGTAGGTTTTCCAGCCGAAGACTGTGTTCTCCATTGAACCCCTACGAGTCTATACAAACTTTGCACCAAGCTTCCATAATCCTAATCCGGTAAAGAACACAAAGATAAGCAACTCATCAAATCAAGATTTTTAGAAGTACACTATTACCAATAACAACATAAAACTATTAAGGCACATACTTTCAGCTACCATAAACCCGCGCATACTTTAGAAATGAACTCATGTGCATAAAGGAAAGTGATGTAGAACTGTTCAATTAATACCAAAGTATTTACCATGCAAATGAATATATACACATGTGAGATGAATGGGAATTAGTTTAAGAATATACCCTCCCAGTATTTTGTACTCGTTAACGATTTTTTGAACTCCTCGACCGTGAAAAATCACTCTGTTGATGTGATGGGAGGAAAGTTGTCCGTCTTAGGTCTTGCAGATAATTTTGAAAGTGATTTTGAGGGGCTTCATTACCATTTTTTGCGGAGGTAACACTCAATTGATATCTCATTGATATGTATACCTGCGAATCGGGCCTGTGAAGCCTAAGCAGTTCATCTGAAAAAAGACTATACATCAGACTGCTAACAATAGCAGTTCAAGAACAATATGGACAAAATACACCAAGTCTTAACAACAGAGTGCGGAAAACATGCACTTACCTTTTAGATTCTATAAGATCAGTGCGCTGTGTAGGGTTCCTATCAGAATTTCTCTCTAGCTCGCTTGGAGTGTAGTTGTTTTTGTAACATGGCATCAAAAAGAGAAGTCAGAAGAGTAGACAAATTATATCAATTACACAAATGAAACTGAAATGCTATTAATATTAACCAATTTGTTTAGATGGAGCACTTGCTGGTGTTGGTGCTGGTTGCTCACTGTGATCGCTGCTATAGCTGCTGATTTTCAATCCAGCCTTGCTGCATCCAGGAGTAACAGACTTTGGATAAAGGTTTCTAACTATTGGAGGTGACATAGAGAGATCGCAACGTAGCAGCAACTGCATGCAAGCTGGAGATCCTTCCTATCACGCGACTCAGACTAAAAGACATGCTTCTGGATCGCTGCAATTTTTCCATAACCCTTTATCTTGCACCATATGATGCTGGAGGTCTACTGCTGGAATTCTTGCATAGCAAATCTCATATGAGAATCATATAGTTTCTTATAAAATCAATTAGCTAAATCAGTAATGCAAGGATATAAGCAGCAATTATTAGCTTCTCGAGATCATAAAAGGCAAAGCTCTTCTTACATAAGAATAACTACTACCACAATGTTCAAGATCGTACAAATAATAAATTCAAGAAAATCATGAATCTTCATGCTCAGTACTCATTATTCCATAGCTATAGTGGATTCGATGTGAGAAATAATGAAATGCAAGGGTATGTAACACGAAAATGTAAGAAGGGGGTTAGATTTATGACCCCTGTAGACCACGAACAAAAAATCAGTGTAAAGGTTCGAACTGCGTAAAGTATGATTTGCTAATAATAAACCTCTCTCCTAGTAAACTCAATCCTACCCACCTACACCAAAAGGCATCAACCAAGGTGTTCATAGTTAAGTAGAGAAGCCACAAAACCTAAGGGTCATGACTCCCTCCAATTAACTTTACCAAAAATCCTTTCACATAGTCATAAAACTGTGATATGTGTGATCCAGCTCCAATACCTCAATTTTAGTTGAAGGTGTTTCTTTTATTATTGCTTCTTTCACAGTCAAACTGGCAGCTGTATTCTTCCCTGCCATGGCTGGTTGAACTGCATGCATTGGAGGACCACCTGAATTCTCAGCGCCAGTGAAATTTGACAATCCTGCCATCAAATTTATAACAATTAGATACCAAAATTCGGAAGAATGGGAAGGTGCAAAATGGCTCTGAAATTCAAAATCATGAAGACTAAATGAAGTTCCTCACTCAATTCAATGAAATTATTATACAACGCAAAATCACACCTCACATTATGTGAGATTCTTCTTACATATCAAGTAAGCCAAGAAATTACCATCAATTCTCGGAACCGATGAACCAACAATTTGACATACTCAGAGATGTAAATCAATGAATAATACCCAGATATTAAAAACGAACAACATCCCATCACCACTTTTCTTGCCTCCAATTTTTAATTCATCACTTCTAACTCATTCACCATAATTAACTCATCACCTGATTACTATAACTAACGAAAAATCAATCAAAATAAAGAAAAAGAACCTAATTTGGATCTATTAATTAAACTATCAAAATAATTAGTACCTGAACGGGTGATTCAAGCTATTGCTGATCATTATTTTCTTTAGCTTTTTTCCATAGCATAAGACAGATTCCATAATCCAGCTTGAGATTCATCACTTTCACGTCTCCGTTTGATGATTCTCTGATTCCTGTTGCTCAGAGAGGCGAAAGAAAGAAGTGTTTGATAAAATTAGGTTTTAGATTACGAATTCGCACCCAACCACCCATATTTCGTTCACGCACACCGGCCCGCAGGCTTAGGCTTTCTCAGCCGTCCGCTCGAAAAACTCCATCCAGACGATAGGGACCGCCGGATGATCCTCCCGGTTCAATCCTGACCGTCTAATGACTCTCAAATCTCAAAGTCAAACATCACCTTGTTTTTATAACTATGACTAGGTATCACCAGGGCCTTACGGCCCCGGCTCAACTTCTCTCTTTAGTCTTTAGTCTTAAGTGTACATATTTTATTTCTTTGCGACAATACATTGTAGAAAACAACTTAGTTAATATATCCAAATACTTTAAAAAGATTACAACTTAATCGATTATCCAATAAATAACTTATATCAATTCAGGATTCTCATACTTTTATAACATTACTATTAATAGAATTAATCTTTTAAAACTATTCATGGTTACTTAAGACCGAAAAAAAAGTTCTTTAGTTAATTGTCCAGATGATGTATATGTTCTTTGGAAGTGCATTTCATCAACTTTTTTGTTGTATTTCCCATCACCGTGAATATTACATTATCTTTGTCATCCTTTACAACCAAATTCAGTTTGTACGTGTGTATATTTTAAGGCGTTAGTAAGTCTCGGTGTATTGTCCATCCATTATTTAAAAACATCGTTCATTCTCACCATGGTATATCATATTCAATTATTTATTTTTTGCACTTACTACATTAAGGTTCCTCGTCTTCATCGTACTCGAACTTTTCAACACGTCTGTTGCATGCCATATTGTGCCATTGTCTGTTCTCAACCAAGCCTAGCATCGTCGCCTCGCAGGTAAATGTTTACCCTGCCATTTACTCGAACCAACACATGTTTAGCTATGTCTAATTCTAGCAAGTAAAATTTTCAACCAAATATACACTTACCATATTTTCATTGCATTGTATCATGTCAGTTGCTTCATGGAGAATCCAGAACAAAAGTTTAATGGGGGCACATATTGTTCTTGAAATTTTTTGAGAGTGCAAAATAATGCCTCTCCTAATGCATTGGATGATTTATCTTTATGTTTAGCAGTTGATATCTCTCCAAGGACACATACACATAATAAAACCATATTTTTACGACAATCCCGAGTTGCAGTGCAATAAATCAACATGCTAATATAGAAAAATAAAATAAAATACATCAATGTTGTAAGAAAGCAATTATAGGCGCCCCAACAATCAGTAAGGGATTTACTTAAGATGAGAGCAAGGAGAACTGGTGTACTCCATTACTTTTGAAATATTAATTTACCAAAACCTCTAAACTTTGAAAGATTAATGAAGCAACCATTTCCTTAATTTTTGGGTGATTTTTGATTGGGTGATTTTGGAGTAGCAATTACCGCATATACTAATTCTCAAAGAAATTATGTGGGGGCGAATGACTTAGTTTCCGTTGAACACGTATTAGATATAGATTGGTGTATGATAAGTTTGAAAATTCTTATGGGGGCCTGCGACACCACATACCCCACTATGGATTCGCCAACATAGTCTTTCTATTTTCGTTTGGCTCATCTGGTTGTGGCGAGCCAATCTTATTGATTCCATTGTCTTCTGATTTAAGCATGTATAAGTTAATTTTGTAGGTTTAGTACGTAATATATAAAACTCATATAGTTTTAATTTTATTCGGTGCACTTACTTTTTCTTGAATTCTGCATAAAACATAGTCATGGTCGTTCTCTTCTTATAGTATTCCGATATATTCTCAATCAAAGACGTCCATTGATTCCGTCACCAGAGAATCTTCTTTCATGTTATTTCTTCAGAAAAAAAAAGTGTTGATCTTTCTGGATTTTAGTTTAAATGTTGTTCTTGATTGCTTTATAACTGTCCTGAATTTCATCTTCCTGAATTCACAAACCGACCATTATTCTTCTGTAGAAAAACTGTTGTGTTTTCTGAAGTTCTACTTCTGCGGACATAGTTAAAGATGTATTGAATTGTTTTCTTGTTGATTTGAACTTCGTCCTTTGTTGAATATGCAATATGACCTATCATTTAAATTTTCTTTTTCGGTATTGTGATATTTTATCAAAAGAATATACAGTTTATTTTAAAAAATTAAAAAGATTAACTTTTAACTTTTTTTTTGATACATGGCATGCAACAGGTGATCTAGAGTGTTAATATCCTTTACAGAGTTTGTTATTTTTACCAAGCATAATATTGATGTTAAGTAATAAAAACTACACAAGTTGTGAGATACTAAAAAAAAAAGTGCACCTTGGGAGTTTTGCTTTAACTTGAAAAAGTATCTTCCATGTTGGGTCCTATTTATAGGGTTGAAAGAAGTCTGGTATAGAAAATCATTGTTTCCATATAATTAAAATTGTGATAATTTCCTAAGGTAACTTCAACTGCTATTATTTCTCTTATTTTTTTATTATTAATCGGATTCCAACAATAATAAAACTGAATTAAACTTAGATTTATGAGTTCCATATGGCCCGACTGAAACTTTGCTAGTATTTAATTGTAGACCATTAAAGTTGACCACATTACCCTACATTTTCAAATCCAACTTTATTTGTACAACACACTAATGCTTATCACTAAAACCTTTTTTTTATCATTTTTTTCTTCGTTTGAGAAGTTGAATGAGAGGAATCCATTGATTATTTCATATTATGGTAATAGAGCAAATGCCTAATTATGTCCTTCACATATCTAGTATCACACTTTTTTACAATCAAAAATGGATTACCTAATCTGAAAATTCACTTAATTCTTTATAGGTTTTAGGGTGAGAATCTTGTAGGTGCAACCGATTTTGTAAGATCCACAAATAAATCTTAAAAGTGTTGATAATAAATGTTGCTTGGCTTTCCAGTAACTGGAATGAAGGTAATTATCTCGTCAAACTATCTTAAGTAGTTCTCATTTTTATTTTTTTTAATACATAAAATCCTTATTTTTTTTTGTGGTTTAATCTATTCATTGTATCACATTCTTTAGTTTAGACAATCGCAATGAATTTTAGAATTGTTACTGTAAATTCTTAAAATATGAACATCATTATAAATGTATTATAAAACATGGGTTATTAAATTTAAATATTATTCTTTCAAAATTTACATTCTCTTGAATTCAATTACCATATATATTGCTTAATAAACATTATTGGATATCTTAAATTATGCTTTGATGTGAAGGACGTACCTGTGTACTTATTTAAGTCATTTTTACTTCCTATTGTATGTAGGGTATGGGGTATTATCAGGTGTACTTGCACTCTAGGGTTATTGGTGCATGTTAAATATCTAACTGAGTTACATTATCCTTACAACTACTACTAACCATGTGATCCCACCATCTTAGTTACTGGTTTTAGATGTAGTTGTAAGGAAAGACAACTTAGTGAACGTCATCTTTGTAAAACTAAGTGGCGATGGGACATAGATGTTTTTATTTCAGTTAGATCCTTGATTGCAGACCTTAGCAAGGTGCATGCGTGGCTACCTGTTCTAGTGAAATCCTTAGCGATGGACATTATAAGTTTGCATTTTAGAACAATGTAAAACGATATTGCCCTTTAGTCTGTGCCTAACTACTCCAACTTAGAAATTAAAGAATGCATATACCTAGTTGCAAGGGAAGATTACTTAGTGAACTCACCTATTAAAACCAAGTGGCCATGGGACAAAATTGTATTTAGCTTAGTTAAATATTTGGTTGCAGACATTATCAAGGTACATATGGATACTTAGCTTAATAAAACCCTTTGTAATAGACATTAAAAATTTGCATTTTATAACAATAGAAAGCAATACTGCCCTTAAGTCAGCGCCTAAATACTCCAACTCATAAACAAAAAAATGTATATACCTAAGCAAATCCACTAAACAATTGAAGGTGGGTATAAAGTATTCTGACTTTCTTGGAACTTCTCCTTAAATTCAACCCTACCATTATGTATGTATCCAATCATCGATTAATCTCTGATTGGGTATGCTAATGTTGCTACTCAAAGACAAAAATATTATATCCTGTGTTATCAAATCATTGTTCTTCAAGCTAACTATCAGGTATGAACTTATCCCAGATTATTTTTGTTCACTCTCTAACTTATGGTATAGATATAAAGTTGTATCACATTTAACTATGTTGAGCTAGTTTCAGACTAAAGTTTGAAATTAGGCCTTATGTCAGTAGTAGTATGTGTTTTCAACGCATTAGGCAAAGTTGATAAAAAAATCAATCTCATCACAACGATTTTGCAAAATATGTAATTCAGTACCACAAATCTAAATCTAAATAAAATCCACTTGTTGTAGTTGGTATAAGCAGCAAAAAAGGTTAAATCGGGCATATGTAAGAAAGTTTATTCTTGTTATTTATGCAATTGATAAGTACTCAATTTTGGAAGTATAAAAATTTCTTTAAACTATATATAGATAATATATATTGCAACTAAAAATGATATTTGCATTTGGAATTTTCTATTGTACTGTGGATAATGATTTGTAATAATACCGTGATTCAAAGATAGTAATGTAATTATTATGCAATGATTATGCCCCTGCATTAGATATAAATAATACTACTTAGGCCGTAGTCTATGATATATCATCCCAGGGAAACACAACCGCTCTTGTCAACCAATGGTAAATACAATCTATGCGACATGAAAATTGGCGAAATATGTCATATAACACAGTAAGTCTAGCTAAAATCTTTAACTACTTTTTACTGAAAATTAAAACAACAATAATGGTAGTTGATATGCATGAAAACGAGTAAAAAATTAAAACAACAATAATGGTAGTTGATATACATGAAAAGGGAAGAAGAAAAAAAATCATCTTGAAATTACAACAAAGTTCACTTGTGAATTTAATAGCTCCGCAATAAACCTCGGGTAGACATTGTTTGTGATTGAAAGATCCTTGGTTTCATTTGGTAGTAGCACAGTTATTCTACGTACGGTAGTGTATCTTGACAATGCTACGTGAAATTGCCCGTATATAAACACAGGAGTCAATAGATCGATTCTAACGTAGTTCACTGACTGTCTGTGTGACTTGTTGATTGTCATATCGTAAACAGGAAAGACAACAAATTGATGCCTCGTCGGGTTAATATTCATCTCTGACGCTGACGGTTTGAAATTTATCCTCGGGATGAATATAATTTCTCCGGTTATTTCACCAGATAAAATCTTGGATGCAATTACATGTTGTCCAAATCTAGTGAACAATAGTCTTACGCATTGCAGAGACCTTCTCTTGGTGCAAGAGTTCTCAACACCATGATTGGGAAGCCAACTTTGATATCTAACTTGAACTGAGGCATTCCAGACGAATTTAAATTCTGCAAGAATTCGCTGGAAAGGTGTAGAATATTTCCAGCACCATCCGCATTTAGATTTTCTGCAGCAAGATATGTTTATATATCCTCATCTATTTTTTCATTGCTTTTGCATTAATCTTTTGCACATCGTCATTGCGGGATGACAATATAACCCGCTCATTAAAGTGTTTTGGAGACACTTTTTTGCTTGGTCCCATCCAGGGACAAAGTTTAGTTATCAGTCCAGGCATGTCCTTGCATCTATTTACTAACTGTGGAAGTTCAAAAACTTCCTTGGGACTATCACCAACCTATCATTTATATCCAATATATAAAGATTAAAGCCATATTAAAGGACAAATGCAACAAAGGGATGTAAACAAAATTATGGTCATTCATAACTGTACTAAGAACTTTGGAAAAGATATATTTTTCGGTTCAAGCGCATCCAACATCATATTTTGACGGAGCGCCAAGATAGTGACATCATTCCTAAGTAGTGATCTCCTCAGACATGATCCAACAGTTTCTTCAAGATATCCACTGGGTATAAGATGCAACGTGTTCTAAAGTCTCCTTCTAGAACAACACTAATTCCACCAATTGGTTTTTCTTTATTCCAAATATCACGTAGTGTTCGTGTAGGATCATAATCTCGCAGCAATAATGTCTCAGCAAAATTATCAACAACACAACACAACAGCATCGCAGAACAATTTCAGAAATGATATAATAAACGACGTCAGCTAAAATCATGAGAAAGATGTGATAGTCGTGCGAAAATTAGAGAGTTTGCGAGATTGACATTTGTAAGGTTGCGAGAATGTCGCAAGACATATCCGAAAATAAAGGACAGATTAGCTATCATCCACTATGTATTTCCCTATAAATAGTCGTTCAGTTGTAAAGGAAAGAGAGAGATCTTTTTCTGGGTGAGAAGCAAGTAAATAGGAGAGAGAAAATCTAGAGCAGTGGTTATTCTCGATTCCTTTATCTTTTCTTGTAAGATTGTTCAAAGATTCATCAATAAAATTAAGATTGTTAATCTAAAATGAGTTGAATGTTAATGAAATCATATGAGGGGTATAGTGTAGGATTTCCTGCAACTACATAATGGCGCTAGAAACAGGGAATCTGAAGATCGAAAGTTGAAGATTGTTGTTGAGATTGTTCAAATCAAGAAAGTGATTAAATAAATCAGTGAACCAGTTAAAAGAAAAATGATTAGAGTCAATGAAGATGACAAAAGATTGGAGTGTAATATGATAACAAAAACAATGGTTAATGAATTCCATGAAAACATCAGAGGAAGAATACATAAACGAAATTTTGAAGGAAGGTTATGGCGGTAGAAAATACATCACCCTTGAAAGATTGGGAAAAGCAAAAAATCACATTCATGGCGGCAGAAATACCAAAAGAAAATTTGACCCACACATCTCCGTTGGTTATTACAGTGCCTATTACGCGAAAAGAGAAGAGGACAACAACAAAATCCACGGAAGAATGGATATTGAACAGAACTTTAGTCGATACAGGAAGTTCAGTTGATATAATATTTTATCATGCGTTCAGGGGAATGGGATTTAAAGATGAAGAAATGTCCAGTTCAACATATCTTGTTCATGGCTTTGGAAAATCCACAACAAAACCTAAAGGAGAAATAGTGGTACGAATTCCACTAGGAGAGATCGAAACACACGTGACACTATGCGTGGTGGATATAGAATTGCCATATAATATGTTGCTAGGAAGACCATGGATACATGCGATAAAAGTTGTAGTATCAACGTTGCATCAATGTATTAAATTCCCCACACCAAATGGAATAGGTGAAATCAGAGGAGATGTTGACAATGCGAAATTATGTCATCAAATTGAAGTAAAGCATTATGAAGGACGAGCAAAAAGGAAACAATTTCGCAGAAAGTTGGCAAAGGAGGCAAAGAAAGAAGAAGAATTTAGAGTATACATGATAAGGGAAAAAGAAGGCAGGGGAATACCCAGCGAAATTTCGGAATAAGGAGAAGGACCTGTGAAAACAATAAAAGAACCAACACCAATGGGAGAACCCAAGTCCAGTTACACTGCCGCAGAACCAACAAAAAAAGTAAACGTTGGGACTATAGAAGAACCTCTAATATTGAGAATTGGAACCAAGATGGATGTAGAAGAAGAAGAAATAACTGTTAACCTTTTGCGAGAATATAAAGACGTTTTCGCAGGGAGCGTGGATGAGATACTGGGAATAGATCCATCAATTGCATTCCATAATTTGGAGATTAACAAGAATGTGAGACCATTTAAACAAAGAATAAGAAAAATCGCAACAGCTTACCATTCCCAAATAGAAGAAGAACTACAGAAAATGCTTGATGCAGGAATCATAAGAGAAGCTAAATACCCATAATGGATAGTGAATATTGTCATTGTCCCAAAGAAAAACAAAGGAATAAGGATTTGAACAAAGCTTGTCCTAAAGATAGTTTTCCGTTACCAGATATTCCTCAAATGGTGGAATCCGCAGCGGGAAATGATAGGGTATCGTATTTAGATGGGTACAAAGGGTATAACCAAATCCCTCTCGCTGAAGAAGATCAAGAACATACTGATTTCTTCGCCCCTAGAGGTTTATATTGTTACACGAAAATGCCATTTGGTTTGCGAAATGCGAGAGCGACATATCAAAGAATGGTAGAGAAGGTGTTCGCGAAATGGATACAGAAAACATCAGAAGTATACGTGGACGACATGTTAGTAAAGAGTAAAGACGCCAAAGACCATGTACAGGACCTGAGGGAGATTTTTGAACAAATGCGGCAGTATAACATTAAACTGAATCCTGAGAAGTGTACTATTGGAGTTGCATCGGGAAAAATTTTAGGCTACATTGTATCAAAGGAAGGAATACAGGTTGATCCAGAAAAAATGCAAGCAGTTCGTGACATGCCAACACCAGCAACAATAAAAGATGTACAGAATTTGAATGGACTTTTAGCTTCGCTGGGAGATTCATTTCGCGATCATCAGACAAATGCAAATATTTTTTCGATATACTTAAGAAGGGTGCAAAATTCAAATGGACTGATGAATGCGAAAAAGCTTTTCAAGGGATCAAAGAACATCTTATGAATACAACTATTTTACCAAAAGTAGAATCAGAAGAAGAATTATTGATCTATCTTGCGACTACATCGCATGCATTAAGTGCCGTGTTATTGCGAATAGACGCAGGAGTGGAGAAACCCATCTATTACATTAACAAAACTTTTAATACTGCCGAGAAGAATTACTCAAAGATTGAGAAGCTAATCTTAGCATTAGTTTATGCATCATTTAAGCTCCGCATATATTTTCAAGCGCACAAGATAAAGGTATTAACAAAAGTACCAATTGAATCAGTGATGAAGAATTCAAAAAGATCAGGAAGAGTGGAGAGATGGAATGCACAAGTAGGCCACTTTGACATTAAATATGAAATTTCGTCTTCACCAAAATTACAAGTTGTTGCAGATTTCTTGGCAGAATTTCCTTTAGAAGAAGATGAAGCGGTAGAAGAAATGATGGATATAGAAGAAGAACACGGAGATCCAAAAGACTTATTAACAGAACCAAATAGATGGGAAATATTGGTAGATGGATCATCAAATGGAGAAGGCAATGGAGTTGGAATTATTTTAATCTCGCCAGAAGGAGTGAAGATGGATTTTTCATTCAGATTGGAATTCGCATCCACTAATAACGAAACGGAATATGAAGCTGTGGTACATGCCTTAAAATTCGCAATAGAAATGAAACTAGAAAATGCCAGGATCACTAGTGATTCACAGCTAGTTATTCGCCAAATAAAGGGAGATTACACTACAAATGAACCATCCTTGAAAAAATACAAGAAGCTCGTTGAAGAATTGTCAGCGAAAATTCCAAAAATAAAATGGAGGCACATTTCAAGGAAGGATAACAGACTCGCAGAGCTTTTGCTTTCATCTCAAGCATGATGACAGATCCAATTGCGAGATGCATAAAAATACAAACACTTTTGTCACCATCAATCAATAAAGAAGAAGAAGAAGTGAACGTGATGATAATAGACGGTGAAGAAGAAGAACAAACGAACAATATCGCAGATTGAAAAACAGAACTTCATGCATGTTTGGCGAAAGGAGAAACACCAAGAAATAGATTGGAAACACATAAGTTAAAAAGCCGCGCAACGAATTATGAATTAAGAGATGGGCTGCTATACCGAAAATCCTTTAATGGACCATCACTCAGATGTTTGACACGAGAGGAAGGAGAAAAAGTGCTAAAAATGTTACATAGTGGGGATGCTGGCAATCATAGTGGGGGAAGATCTTTGGCACATAGAGCAAAAATGCAAGGCTATTACTGGCCATACATGCACGAAGATGCAAAACAAATATCAAGACGTTGCGGAGATTGTCAGCGGCATGGAAAGAAAATACATGCACCTGAAGCACCATTGTCATCTTCAACCAGTGTGTGGCCTTTTGGAAAGTGGGGCTTAGGTATTATGGGGCCATTTTTACCAGGTCTGGACAAAGAAGATACTTAATAGTCGCAACAGATTATTTCACAAAATGGACAGAAGTGAAGGCAGTACAGCATATTCGCGATAAAGATATCTTTACATTCATATTCTAAAATATCATTTGCAGATTCGGAATTCCTGCGCAGTTGGTATCTGATAATGGGAAACAGTTTGAAGGACATAACATAGAAATGTTACTTAATGCATTTAAGATAAAATGTGGAAAGTCTACTCCTTTGTATCCACAAGCTAATGGGCAGGTAGAAGCAACAAACAAAACAACTGCAGATATATTAAATAAGAAATTTGAAGGACATCATAGAGCATGGTGCGAACAAGTACATAATGCAGTATGGGCTTATAATACAACTAGAAGAGAAGCTACGGGAATGTCACCTTTTTGTTTAACATACGGAGTTGAAGCGGTGTTACCAACAGAAGTTGTTATTCCACAACAAAGAGAGAATCTTGGGAGAAAAATCTTAGTGCGGGTTTGATCTTAAACAAACTTGATGAATTAGAAGAAAGAAGAGAAAGAGCTTTATAACATATGGAGAATTATCAGCGAAGATTAGACCGAGAATATAATAAACGTGTCAAAGTACGCGAATTCCAACTAGGAGATTTAGTTCTGCGAGAGACACCAATATATCAGCGAGAAAATGGTGGAAAATTAGCGAAAAAATGGGATGGACTTTACATCATTAAGGAGATAGTTGGAACAGGAGCTTATAAATTAATGGATCCAGAAGGTAGAGATGTTGGTCATAGACTTGACAGACCATGGAACAGGTTGTACTTAAAAAGATATTATCCGTAAGAAGCTTTGAGAAGTTATGAACTCTAAAAGAATAATTGCGAGATTATTCATATCAAAACAAGATCATGATGTGCGAAACTTTCGCAGAGATAATCATAGAACAATGACATGAAAGAAAGGGGCTAACCTTTATGACGTACACCCTAGTTCGCGAATAAAATTTCGCAAGAGGCAAATGTAAGACCTAAAGTACGTCATATAAGGGGGTACCTGTTGCATGGCTCAGGGAAAGGCTACACCGCCACCGGAACCTGAGTCATGGAGATTTGGGGTCAATAAAGCCCATCCGGGAGAGGCACCTTGGATTCTCAGCTTAAGCATATGACTTAGGTTGGCCGACTAAGGTAATAAGGACTCTCCCAAGGAGTGCAGAATCTGATTAAGGCGCCGAGGTACACGATTGAGTCAAGAATGTCAGGGGCGTTTGAACCGTACCTTGCCATTCTTGACAAGTCTTGGCTTATACTGCACTCGGACCGAAGAAAACCCCACTTAGGGTGTAGTCTCGTAACCATAAGCCATATAGGTAAAAGGGATAAGAGTCTGCGAAAACAACTGGTTGTTGTTAAGACTGGATGGGAGGAGCTAACCTTGTGTGGTATAAGTACGCCTCCTTGAAGGGGTAACCAAGGGGAAGATAAGGGCGACACCCTCCATTAGGGAGTTGATAAGTGTCTTAAGACGCAAATGTCATGAGGATTTTTACTCGCAAGGGTATTAAGGCTTGTCATATTTGTGCAACAATCCTGAAGAGGCAATAATACAAAAGAAAAAGATAAGATGAGATCAATGGGTTTTCGCATGAAAGTGCGAAGACGTCCTGCGATTTCGTCGCAAGACGGCAATGTCATGGGGCTTTATTTTCACAAGAATATTTAGGCCTGTCATATTGTCGCAACATTCCTGAAGAGGCCATAATACAAAAGAAAAAGTTAAGGCAAGATCAATGGGTTCTTGCATGAAAGTGCAAGAACGTCCTGCGATTTTGTCGCAATGACAAGAGGTGGAATAATAAGACCTTTAATTAGGAAGGCAAAATAAGACCACATGACAAAACAAAATATTTATAAGTATTCATAACAGATCATTTTTTGCAAGAAAGATAATGAGAGGCAAGTATGGGAATCAGTAAACAAGAGGCATTATCTTTCTCACCAGCAAAATACTAAAAGGGAAAATTTATTTCAAAGTTGGTTGAAGAATATTATTCGCAAAAAGTAATAAAGATGAGACAATTCAAGAAGATAGAACTAGATAAGAAGCTCATGCTTCAGTGTTAATTCCAGTAGAAGGAGATAATAGACGTTCTTCGCCAATGTTCTCATTATCGCCAGCCTCTCCTTCATTTCAATTCTGATCTTCGCCTTGATTAGCACCTTGATTATCGCCAACAATTACTTCTTCAGAAGAGATTTCTTTTTCGTTTTAATTTTGATCAAAACCAACAGTTGCTTCCTTAGAAGGAATCTCTTCTCCATCTTCCAAAAAACTATCCTCTGCACCACTTTCATAATCATAATCACTGTCAGCAGGACGAGGAACTTCATCATCATCTACTTCCAAAGGTTCGATTGATGTAGGATGAAGAGATTTAGACAATAAAATATCATTTACAAGGACTTCATCCTGGAGATGAACTTGACGAAGAAGTGCTCTCTGATGATTCCTATCTTGAATATCCTTAAAGTAAGCAAGATAATCAAGCCTTCTTTCTGCTCGGTCGCGAGAACCAGTAAGGACAGAGACGAGCAATGCATTTTTTTTGCGAATTTTGGCATATTTAGCCTCCAAAACAGAAATGGAGGAATGAAGATTTTTCTCAGACTCTGCGAAAGGTGGAATACAAAATTTCAATAAGATGAAGAACTCAAAAAGATATGACAAAGAAAAGATAGTTAAGGAAGTCAAACTATTATGACTACCTTCCTTGCGAAATAAGGTGTTGAATCAAGGTCAGACAACTATTCTCCCAACGGTCCATTGCGTCATCAAATTTATCTCCAACTAAACCTTTAAGTCGAGACTGAAGATTTTTCTCTTTAGAAATAAGAAAGGCATTTTTCTTCGCAAGAGAAGAATAAGATTCTTCTAATTTGGAATATTGTTCTTTAAGTTGATTCTCCTTTATACTTAAAGCTATTCTACCTTGAATGAGTGTATCTTTTTCAGCGATAGATGACTCTGTTACTTCTTTAAGTTTATTTCTCAAAGAGCGAAGAGATTGTTCTTGGTCATCACATACTTTCTGAAGAATACTAAGTTGTTGTGAAGATATCGTCATCTTGTTTAAACAAGTTCGCTTCTCTTGAGATAAGGTTTTATTCTCATCTGATAAGGTTTTCATCCCTAAATTAGCTTTAGTTAAAGAATAAGAAAGGCGAGATATTTCATTACTTAATAAATCTTTCCTCTGAACTAATTGGGTATTTTCATTGGTAAGATTATTTATATGATCAACAGAATATGAATAGAGGTTATCTAATTGGTCATATTGATCCATCAAAATATCTTTATCAACACGGGCTTCTTCAACAGCAGATTCAAATTGATATCTCTCCATTATTCGTTTCTGGTTTAAGGCTTAACATGCGAAAGAGGGATTTCAAGGATAATTAAATATGGGAAGGATAAAATCATTAGAAAGGAAAATTGAAGACACAAATAAGGAAATCATACCTCTCAATTCATCATTCTTCTTGCGATGGTTGTCACGATCCAACAAAACAATCTGAAGCTTTTGATTTTCGAGACGAAGAGCATTACACTCTTTTTCCAAAGCTGTTTGCGAAGCAGCTCTGTCAGAACCGAAATACTTACTCAAAATTTCACAAATACCAGACTTGTTGCCATCATCCAGGACTTCAAACAAAACTTTGAAAGCAATATCTATTCCTTCCACAATTTCTTTCGAAAAGGGAAGAGGCTCAGGTAGAGAACTGGCAATGATAGAAGGTTGAGAAACATTATCAATAGGAAGAGAAAAAGTTTCATTCACAGAAGGATCAATAATGGGGGTTTCAATCATTGAAAGGTCAGTTGAAGAAATGAAGTCTGAGGCAGCTTTTTCGTGAATTGGAGATAATGGTTTAACTTGCGAAGATGTCGCAGGAGATTTAGAAGAGATAAGTAAGTGGAATGGAACAGAGGTTTCAACAGTTTTAAGGTGGCGATATTTCTTAAGAGGTTTATTGACATTCTTATCACCATGTGAATTGCAATCCAGATAAGAAACAGAGGCAACAATATTGTTATTAGAAAAGAATAATATTTCTTACTACCTTCTGATTCAGAGACTTTCTTTTGTGTACAACAATATTATGCTGCGGTTTGGGAATATTAGGGTTCTGAACCGTAAATTTAGTTTTGGAGGCGCTTTTCCTGAAATAACAACAGTATGGGAATCACATAAACAACATCAAATAAGGCAGTAAGCAAGATCAATTTCAGCAAAACCCATAAGGAAGAAAAAAGAAAACTAACCTTGATGAATCCATGGAAAACACTAGAAGGAAGATTATTTCGAAGAAAATTACGAATGATGAAGATATACAGAGGGAACAATATGGAGATGAAGAAGAACTTAAAAAGATTGAAAGAAAAAGAAAGAAGAAAAGTTGCAATAACAGAATTTGCAGAAGAACGATGAAGTTGCAGAGAAAATAAAAAGAGAGAAAAAGAGAGTGAGAAAGAGTATATATAGAGGAAATTTTTTCTCGAGAAGATAAACACGATTAATGCGGAAAGATGTAAGTGGTTAAAAAGCAGCAGTTACAAAAGACGTGTCAAGAAACAGATGGGAAAAAGATACGTGTGATAAATGCAGAATACGAAATGATGGATAACTGCGGCATTTCTCACATCATTCTCTACTTCGCAGAGAAGATATGAGAAGAGGCAAGATGTAGGATCATAATCTCGCAGCAATAATGTCTCAGCGAAATTATCAACAACACAATACAACAGCGTCGCAGAACAAATTCAGAAATGATATAGTAAATGACGTCAGCTAAAATCATGAGAAAGATGTGATAGTCCTGCGAAAATTAGAGAGTTTGCGAGATTAACATTTGTAAGGTTGCGAGAATGTCGCAAGCCATATCCGAAAATAAAGGACAGATTAGCTGTCATCCACTATGTATTTCCCTATAAATAGTCGTTCAGTTGTAAAGGAAAGAGAGATATCTTTTTCTGGGTGAGAAGCAAGTAAATAGGAGAGAGAAAATCTAGAGTAGTGGTTATTCTCGATTCCTTTATCTTTTCTTGTAAGATTGTTCAAAGATTCATCAATAAAATTAAGATTGTTAATCTAAAATGAGTTGAATGTTAATGAAATCATATGAGGGGTGTAGTGTAGGATTTCCTGCAACTACAGTTCGATCAACTGCTTCAACGTAAAACTTATGTTGCATGGGAACTTCGTCCCGTATAATTAGTTTCACTTGTTTCAGGAGTTTATACTGTGTATCATGTTTGTTACTTCCACAAACACTGTTCTCAGTTATTACTATGAGAATCCTGAACGTCGAGTGTAAATAATGTATATGATAAAAACCCTATCTCATTGTGTACTTTATTAATATGAAAACATATAAACATGATAGATAAAAACTTCTGGTGTATATATATATATATATATATATATATATATATTTGATTTCTATGAAGTATCTCTGCAATATCAGCATTTATTTTAGTTGTGTACGACCTCCTACCAAAAGAAGTGAAGCAATTCCAGACGAAGCAGCAGTCAAAACTATGTGCCCGGTCATGTGCCAGATAGACGCCAATATGTTATACGGATATGTTTTACCACTTCGTACGTTGCCATTGAAAAAAACAGTTTACAGTCACCATCTATCGCAGAACTAAACCCGGAGTTGTACGCTGATGACTGGACGCATTTCAACTTCCTGATAGTACTCTCTTCTACTTCAGCATTGCACACTGCGAGTTGAAGGAACTGATGCTCTCGCATGAACTTGTCACAAACAACATTACTGCGTGTCAGTTTTGGTCTTGGCATATCCTCGGAATCATCAAACGACTTGCCAGATTCACGTAGCTCTTCATCCAAAAGGTATAACCCAAAAATCAAATACCTGCTCATCAATTGGCTTCCTGATCGATATTATACTTTATGCAAAGTTTAAAATATAGATCACCACATATGTTTAGTCTAAAATTTGACCACAAAAGGTCTGGCTGATTTAGATTATTGTCACAAAGAATAATTTTAAAAATATTTCTTAACGGAACTCCAGTGTAATTGCCGCCTCTTGTAAACAAGTAGAGCATTCATTGTCTTCTCTTAAGATTCCAAGTGCAGTGCAACTCTCCTTTAAACGTACCATACAATTTCCTATCATCACCATCCCTGATTATTTTCATGTTGCCAAATACATTTACATCGGATACAACCGTTATTAATAAACGTAGGTAATACAATTCACCGACATTGGGACTTACAAAGTATATCTTTGCAATTTCAAAACCCTTATTTCCTTACCTTCCATTTTTCATGTCCCATACAAAATGTTGTGGAAAATCTTGATAAGTAGCAGTTGGACTCTTGCGATAATACTCAAAAACGCCATCAATGTTGATTTATAGTTTTCTACAGTAATATTAACCTTGTCCATTGACTTAGTTGCATCATACACGATTCCTTTTTATCCTGGAAGATGAACAACCATTCAAACTACATTGGGTTCTTCCTGATGCATTGAGTGACCGTATAAACGCCAAGCGACCTCAGGTGGCTTAATATACCTTGCATCAATGTACTGTTGCACCTCATCACATTCACCGACTATTAGTATTGCATGATCGTGACCTTTATAGACATATTTGTGTATGTGTTTAACAGCCCTTACACCCTCGTAGATCTCAACATTAATGCGGCACTTGAATATCCTAGACAATTATGGGTTGTACGGAACAACATTTGTGTTGTTCGCTTTGTATCCCTGCAGAAAATCACCTCCTTCACATTGTCGCGAAGACAATATATTGGATATCCACCTTCGTCCAATATATCTCCAAATTCGGCACATACAAATTTATCAATCTGTTCAACTGTCTTAATTTTTCCAGGACCATCCAAGGATATAAGAGCATGCATATGAGGTAAACCATGTTTCTGAAATCCAATTGTGAACACATGATAAACTACTTTTCCGAGCACATTCCCTTTGTTTATTTCATTCATCAACTCATCGCTCTTCAACTCGAAAACACCAGCTATGAGATCAGGCCGATCTGAAGCATACTGATGGGGTGGAAGCTCATCTTGAATTTATGTTCAACGCGGCTTCGCATTAATTGTTAGGAAGATATCTGGATAATGATTAAACCGTGTAATGGGCATTGAATCTTGATAAATCTCACACATATGCCTTGGACCACCAATAAAAGTCGATCGTAACACGTATGGCTTACCTCCATCATTTTCTTCAGATAACACATGCGCTTTTGTTCATTTGTTGCCCAAGAACCCACCAAATACTCTTGAAATAGTTTTTTTGCTCTTAGGATGGTAGAATACTCGCCTAGACGCTTTAAAAGACGGAAACTATAAAATTGTTTTGGATTTAACCGTTTCATAGTATGTTTTCCCGTGTCCGGATTCACATTAGGATGCAACTCATCTCATTGTATGGAAAGAGTAGAAGGTAATGCAAGGGCAAGTATGTAGGGTGACACTCTAAAATATGTTTGAGTCCATTTTTCCCCTTCCGATGAAGTAAGATATCTCTGATGTTAGGCTTTTGAAAACCATCTCCAGGTAGTATAAGTGAAACTTCGCCAGCCGTTGGCAGGTTATAACGCCTTCCATTTGTAGTTCTGTTATAGTGCATGATGACTATGAAATTTTGTTCTGCGGGATTGACACTGCTCAGAATCTCTTGTGCGGGGGAATATTTAGTGCAAAACACATTAAAATTTTTAAATTAATTTTCTGAATTGTTCCAAGAACGTATTGATCCAGTTAGGCATTTCGTGTTGCACGAACATCCAAGGCTTGATTAGGATCACAGACATACAGATTGATAGATTTCCCTCGTCAGGTAGTAACATTCCAGTGTTGTGCCAAAGTTTCCTGTGAATTGCGAAGGATTTCGGGTCATTACCATTCAAAACTCTCTTATCCAGTTTGCAACCAAGACTGGTAAAATATTCAAAGCATTGTACTTTCAGATGTGATCTCTGATAAACCTCAACTTGGCTTCTTCTTCATCAAGCAAATTCATCAGTTCCTGAAGAGGTTCTAGCAGCGCTTTGCAAAGGTTGGATTCTTCTTGGATGAGTCGGATGTCCTCTCGTCGATCCAGTGCAGTGCTTAACACACTAGACATTCAATATCCATTTTACAAATCATCTTCCTCATCATCCGAAAGACCACGGAATTCATCAAAATCATCGGATGTAAAATCTTCGTTGAGATAATTATCTTTTGGAAGCATGTCTGCTGCAGGAACTGTGGGAAAATAAGGCATATCGTGAACTAATAGAATAGAATCAGAGATTACACTTTCGCGAACTTCACCATTCTTGGTAAAACTAAGAATTAAATGAGAAAATATGATTTGAATATTTCATTATTTGAAGAAGAAAGATATCAACATCATGAAAGAATCCAAACAACTCATAAATTCATCATTACTATGCAAATATATAGAAATCTAATCAATTACATGATTTTTGTGCCATCTGCGGGAATCGAACCCACAACTACATGGTTGTAAACCATGCGCTCTACCAATTGAGCTAAGACAGCCAGTAATACTAAGTTAAAACTCTGGAATTCATGACCATCATATACTTACTGCCTTGTGGAAAGTAGAACCTGAACTTTTCTGCTATATTAAATCAAACGAGCCTTAAAGAAAATCACCTTTTAGTTGCAAAATGAGATGTTTTTCAATTATTTCTAACAATTCTGTTACCTTAAGTCTTTTCCTTTCAAGATGGATCTGCATCATCAGGGCCTTGAATAGAGTACACATGTCCTGTAACCCAACATAAATGGCCAAAGACAATCAGATGAAAGTCGTAAATACTTTTTGATGCAAAGCACTGAAGTGATTTAATCTCCAAAAACATATTAGAAAAATAGATAGAACTAAATTGTCCTATTTAGAGTCCGACCACGATAAGATACCCAGAACCGAAGTTCCAAGGCATAGGAAGCATTCTCTTAAAGTTCAGCATCACCAATTGCTTCGCCTCGACCATCAATTCCAAAAAGAAAAAGAATCTCACTTATCTATGAAATAAATCATCTTTTAAGTACATCAGAAGAACAAATTATTTCAATCTTACCCGTACATACCATCATTTTATCTAAGAAACAGATCTAAGACATTACCTAGAGATGTCATCTCATGATTCATTTTGACCCGCAACTCAGATGAGCTAAATATCACAGGCTCACAGTAGTATTGGGTGAACAAATTATTTTGCCGAAAAACAAACAAACCGATTACATTTTAAAAGGCATCAGATCAAAATCCTAAGCACCTACAGTCTGTGTGTTATGCACCTGATGAAATCAATTCCGAAAACAGGCTTTGCGGCAGGCATGTTCATTGAAAAAAAAAACATGAGAAACTCTAGTAAGTTAATTTATGAAAGACAAAAATACTTCAAGTCTACATCACCTTCACATGATGCACCGCCATCATGAATTCACATATTATGATTCCATTGTCATTGATGTGGCACTTTAATAAAAATTGAAGATTTTTAAACCATCACTATTGTGCTCTCTAGCCTAGCAGTGGTATTTGGAGCAGTAAAATCACTTCCATTCAATACAAACTGACACTTCAAATTAAGTAATACTAAACACCCTTAGTTGAAAATCGAATATCCACACATTACGTTCTCATTATAATTTATTACCACCAAAGAATATGATGCCACAATAAGTATTAAACTATTTTTGTAAATGCTTAAATTCAAGAAGGAAAATGAGACGGTTCTGATTCATAGCTAGTTATCAATAAATCACAATAAGGCTCATGGAGACAAACCTGATAAGCCAATGGGTTGTATGGCTATGTATTTTAACTTGCAAATGGTGTCACACATGACACAAAAACTTGGTCCAGTCACCATGGGTCCATGTCTCAAATGCGCAACAGTATCGTCCTTATCTGAATAACAAAAAAATTATCAAGGGTCTGCTTTCATCAATGAAAACATATTGAGTTAACCCTACATATGAATCACCATTTTTAAAGATTACATGAAGTGAAACCTCTTATGCATATATTCGTATCACCACAAACAAAATGTGAATAATAAATAGTCTCGCTTGAATGGGAGGAGTTCCTAACTTAGTCACAAAAGAAAAATAGTTGCTTTAGAGATGCTACGGAAGAAAGTCTTCAGCCATATGTCTCTCAAACAAAGTCACCACCTATATCATATATAAGCATGTGCAGTACCAAATCCGCATATAGCTCTTATCAACGAACTATGAAACACCCATTAACAGCATAGACTAGATGCATGTAGCCTAAGATAAGAACAAAGATGGTATGTGCACCTAAAGTTCTCCCAATTGCAAGCATAATTGGGAACAAAATTATCAATATGGAAAAGTTATGGACAATTACTTCCTATGAGAACCTTAGTTATGAACAGTGAAAGTATAGAGGGAAAAACCAAAATCAGCAGGAGTAGAGATTATACCCTTGTTTTACACATGCTAATTTTAATGGAACACATAATTTATATTACAGACTGATCAGATAAAGCGATAATGGTCACGGTTTTTATCTTAAATTGGTCTAGAATTTATGCATCTCATATCAGCGCTTCACAAAGAAATGAAGATTAAGGTACATACACCATCCACCCAGTTAACAGCAGTGACTTCCTCAATTAACTGTAAGATTGTATCTCATCCTCTTCTGAACCCATTGCAATCAAAGACTTCTTTGAAAGAGTTGGAATTCTAAAATACAAACAACCCATTTAAAGATAATGTTATCTGAAAAATGAATACATACCACCAAAAACAGATGGCCACAATGAGTATCAATGAGCGACTTAAAAGCGAAGAAAACACCAAGGAGGCATCAATGGCCTTAAATCGAAAATAGAATAATTCCCCAAAACCTGTCCATATACATAAACTCAACCATGAATTCCTATGCACAATACATGGGTTCGTATAAACATAGGATAATTTAGGAGACAACAAATTTACCTTCATCATACAATCGAAACACAATGTGCGAATAAGAATTTCAGATACATACTGAAACACCCATCGTTCAGATTAGACTCACTGCACCTACAAAATCAAAACAAAAAACACACAATCAGAAAATCAAACACAAACCAAAACGAAAAAGGGACTAGGGTTTGTCCGAATAGAGGAAAAGGGGTCGCAACGAATATAGATAAGAGACGACAAAGATATTAAAGAGAGGAGAGATTACCAAGAAAATCTGATGAAATTGTTCCTCTCCTTCACCTATAAAAGTTAAACCGATCCAGAGACTGTGTAGAAAGAGAATCTATCGAAAAGAAAAAGAGGTGGAAAGATAACGATAGAAAACCACTGGGAATATCTGGAAGACCCCAGACATCCTAGAGCTTCCACCACCATTTCTTTTGACCCACACCCCACCCTGTAACATAACTAAGGTTGATACCACTTTTTATTTATTTTTTTTGCTTCTATAATTGGTGTTATTGGCTGATTTTTTATACTTGCATGATGACTTCATGATCCCGGTGGAGTTCTTTCATGCTAACTGCGGTAGTCTTGATAGGATTTATCAATTGGTGTAAAAGCAAGTAGCAACCTTATGTATACAACCTAAACCATATAAATAAAGCACAGGTCACATAAGCCTTCTCGCAACATCTCTTTCATATGGCAAAACTATCAAACCATCCCCTTTAAATTAAACATTATAGCTGTTTAGAAGAGGTAGAACTTATAGTTGTTTAGAAGAGGTTCCTCGCACAGGTCAGGTGCTGTTTATAACATTATATCTCTTTAGAACTTATACATGGCTAACATACGGAATACGTATCAGGTGCTGGCTAAAAATATATAAAAGAATCAATTATAATTTCACTAACCCATCTCGGTGAGTACTCTCTGTTCATGTTCAAGCCACTCTTAGATTACTGATTTTCGAGTAAAACAAATCAGAATAAAAAATTACATGCAAGTAACTTCGTGCTGGTTCTTATAAATCTCCTCAAGATGAATCTTATAGTTGGTCGAATTTGACTAACACAGATATATCAAAAGCATTTGCAAGAGAAAACAATCAAGAAAATGAATTAAAAGAGGTAAGAAAATGATTGAAACAATGGAACCCGGAGTTACGGAGTTTTGACTCTAAGTAATTGTACCTGAATAAGAGCTACGACTCAGGATTTAGCCAACAAAAGCTCACAGTTCAAATTTCTCCTACAGCATCAGCAGATGCAACCGCTTTGACGACTTTTCTAGTGAATGAATTCTTAGACTCTTGTTGACATCAACACCTTCATTTTTATTTCAAATCTTAAATAAACTTGTACAGGCATGTGGAATTTTACTTAAAGGTTTGCCAGCCAAAGACTGTTCTCCGTCGAACCCCTGCGAGTCTATAAAAACCTTTAAGCGAGCTTCCATAATTCTAAATCCGGTAAAGCACACAAAGATAAGCAATTCATCATCGTTAACATTATTAGAAGTAATAATGACAATATTAACAATTGGTTTTCAAGGATTTCAATGGTATTCCATATTAAACTTGCAGAATAAACATTTGTTCTTTGACTTACCAAATTTATCTTAAGTAGTTTCACCAAGGGTCGAATTCATCATAGACGCTCATTAATACTAACATTGTTAGCAACCTAAGAAGGCATGTTGGGTTCTTTTTGACTGTTGTATTGTTACTGCAATGAAAATGCATATGGTGTTTAAGGTGCTGCAAGATTGAGTGAATGTGAACAATCCTTGTTTGCCATTTTTGTTTAATTTGTTGAATAACGTTCTCTGTCAATGTGGTGGGATTTACCAATTCCAGATGGTGGGATATAGCTAAGTTTTCTCTGAAAACCAAACCTGAGCCTAATCAATCTTCCTACACCAAATTAAAACCCAATTTAATTTCTAAGAAAATCCGGGTTTGTTTACCTTATCGATTTCCTTTCTTTTTGGTGACTTTGCATGTCTTTGAAATTAAACTTCCTCTCCATCCTCTTTGAAATTAAACTTTGCCTCCTAAATCAATGTTATAGTTCCTACATCAAACACATAAAGCAAATACAAATTAGCATATATCAATCAAGAAGAAAAAAAAATCAGATTTAAAATTTCTAGGGTTACCTTCTTCTTCCTGTCATCTACATCGTCCTCTTTGACAAAACTAAACATAAATTACAGAATCAGATTATTAACACCAATCGCGCCACGTCGATCAAAAGTAGTAAAAATAAATAAATACAGAGATAAAATTTATAGGGTTTCAACGTGATTAAGATGTATTTAGATCAACAACAGGATCTAAAGAACTCAGAAACAAAAACAGATTCAAATTCTAGAGTTTCGTGAGAGAGGAGAAGAACCGTAACAGCAAGGAGGAAGAAAACGGTTTTATATGAAACAACCGAGAATCACTCCACCCTATTTCTGTTGACCCCCATACGCACCCCGTAAGAGTACCTAAATTTTCCTGGACGTCCAAGTAATAGCTCGATCTGGATGATTCCGACCGCCAGATCAGGGTCCCCGTCAAATCCTGTCCTTCTAATGACTCTCAAATCTCAAAGTCAAAGTACACCTTTCTTTTATAACAGTGACTAGGTATCACCGGGGCCTTATGGCCCCGGCTCAACCTCTAATTAGTCTTATGAGTGGTGCAGTCTTCTGATTGAAGACAGGGATTTTAAACTTGTTATGTTCCGTGAAAATGCTCTAACATATCATGAATATACTTGTGTTATTCAGGTATTCCCATGGATATATAGTTCGCTTTTTGTTAGTATCATCACTAATTTCTTAAATTTTTTCTTAGTTCAAAAAAATATTTTTCGATTCCAGTATAATTGAATGAAACGTGAACATCACCAGTGAAAGTTAATGGCAGTCAAAGTATGTATAATATGACTTACATGGATGATGTTAGGCCTTTTTATCGAATGCTCAATTGGGGGATATCGAAACTAATTGGGGGATATCAATTAATATCCCCATGCAATAGTTCCTGCTAAGGGGTGTTTTTTAGGTGCAGAAATACTAAATACCCTTAAAAAAAATAAAATATAAATCTACATTCTCTTTCAACTTCTCTTCTCATTCTCTCCCGGCTCCTCTCTTTGATTTTTTTTCTCCATCATCGATCTCAACACAGTTTCATCATTACTTCAAATATTTCTTCGGCGATCAATCGATTATATAAACATGCTTTCTTCAAAGAAACCTAATCATCGATTTGTCTTAAAAGAATTCGTATATGTTAGAACCAAAAATTGTAATTGAAAATTTACAGTTTCAGTTGATCATAGATTTCATTTTTTTCCCTAGACACTACATTACTTATAATATATTTCAGGTCAAAAAATAAATTTTGTCCTCGTACTAATAACTTGTGTTGTTACAACCTTTACATCATCATCTTGATGCAGGGTTGTATTGAGACATTCTGTTTTATCCCCAAAATCTACCAGCATTTCATTAAGGTTCATGTATTACTTTTAGATAACATGGTACACTTTCCTCCAGTACTTCGAGCCATACTTTTCAAATCCGGAATTACGTACTCCATATTTCTGATTTAGGAATTTATCATCATTTGTTTCTCATGACGTTTTGTAGTAAAAAGCTTTTGCATGGTGTGACTAAAATGCAACATTTGTTCAGCTGCTTCTCTAACATGTATAATTTTTGCATATTATTGACATCGTTTTTGAAAAAACCAAACACTTCATTAAGTTCCAAGTCAGTCTCTGATAAAAACTCGCATGTGTCTTTTACATTTTTTACTTAATCTACTCACATTTTTAGATATAATTTTCTTCGAATCCTAATTTTGGTTTTCCATTTCAGTGATATTATCACATATCTAACTCATGGGAATGTTACTCACATTCTTTACCAGAAGTTTTTCGCGTTTTCCATCTTAATAGTTTTCTTTTATTTCCCGAATTTATGTACGTTTAACCTTCAAAATGAGGGATTCTGAATTTATCTAGCTTTAGCTTACTTTAGATGATTTTTGAAGTATTAGTTTGTATTATCGAATTTCGTTATTCATTTTCAGGTTTCTCAACTGCTCTGCCTTGTTTGAATTGACGAAGTTAAACTCATTATGATTTGCTTTGATATCCTCATCAGTAGTACTGTAGCACTTTCTGCCTCAAATAATCTCTCAAAAATAACCTATGTTGCTACCTAAATAAAGAATACTTTATGTTATTCTCTGTACAGATTTCTTATTAGTTCTTCTTTGTGATTTGCTAAATCTATCAACTTATTTTTCATATACAACTTTTTTTTTCAGAAAATTCTCAAACTTTCGGAAATATGTATTTATTATTTAGCAGTTTACATGTTTTATCTTGTATTTTACAGAGGGAACTTATTTATTTAAAACACGCATCCGTCTTGTTGTTCCCTTTCGAGATATGGATGGATCAAAAGAAAACATTAGCTTTTATCCCCATCAAAATAAACAAAATATTTGAAGGTGTACTTACTCAACCATATTGGGATTTAATTTGGTTAACAACTAAATTAGGTACTTTTGTGTACAAATGATGCTTAACAAAGGACTTTATTTGATATCAGATGTAAATTGATGGTGATGAAAAACATCAGACCAATTATCTATTATATATACATTAAACAACAAATAAACTGCTAAGTTGCTCAAGTATTATGCAAACGAAATCATCGCGTGAATTTGCATCTTATTACTGAATGAGAAATTGTATAACCTATATGAAATTTCACGAAATTTACCTACCTAAACTTGGGTCCAAGAGTATAGCTCAGTGGTATCCCATCAACTCCAGTAAGGAGGAAGTCAGGGGTTCGATCCCCACTGTAGTAGAGGTTTGTATTTAAATTAGTTGTATAGAGGGGATTGGCGGGGTTGGGTCTAGCAGTGGGGCCAGTCCAGCTGGACGGATTTGGGTAGGGGCCTGGGTCTGGCTTTAGCCTATCAAAAAAAAAAATCGATGTTATCTCACCCTCTGATTCATTTTCTAGTAGTCACTGCATATTTTTTTAAAATAATAATGACATCCCAACACCAACAATGGCAGGACATCTACAATTTAATAGTAAAAAGTGTTAGCATGATTAATTCCATGGTAAACTGTATTGAGGTTAGGGGTAATTGTGAAGGTTGGTACATTATTAATGCATACACAACGATAATGAATTTGTGAAACATGAGGATTATCTTTCTCCAAAGAGTAAACCATTAGCAACTGCAAATAAAGTACAAAAGAAACTATATTTCTCTTACTTCATCAAAATTGTGTTTTAAATACAAAGAGAATAGTCAAGTATTTCAATATACATGGTACGACTTGAAAGGAACTTAAATGAATAGATGACATAGAGGTCCTTTCAGCTTGACTTAAAGGACAATCATTTTACGCTAGCAAAACCTCCATGGATTAACTTCCCAAAAATAATGAGGAAGTGATTGATCTCAGCTTATCAACTATAGAATTCATTTATCTTCATGATCTTGTACGCTAATAATAAAACTGTCAGTTTCAGACCGAGAATGATTGTTGATATCTCCAAATGGGTTGAATATTTAAAAAAAATAAAAAATGAAGCTAATAGAAGAGCAATACAATGTAAATGATAGACATAATCTAAAACTCCAGTCGGCGCTTTGGTTGTAGCTAAAATTTGTTGAAGCGGTTACATACTGACCTACATTCTACAAGATAGCTTTAAAATTATTCAATTTTTTTAGCTCAATATAAGACCAAGAGCCCTTATAGTTACCACAAAACCTTAAAATGTATATTATGGGTTGGTTGTTATTATTCCGCAAATCACTTATATTACGGTTGATCAATCTATTATCATAAATTTATTAAGATGTACAAATTATAACATTATGACTCCTTGCACTTTTAGTTTCTCAATGAAGTCTAATGTACCTCTATTGAGTAGTGATTTTATTATTTCATAGTTTTAATAAAATGGTGTATGTAGGTAAATAGACAAAGGTAAAAGTGCCCTTAGTCGCTACGTCATAGAAGTGTCCAAAATTTTTTTTCCAGATTTAAAAGCATATAGTTATAGATATCACCACCTTATTTTCTTTTGCTAAATTATTCCCTCTAATCAACACTTTTCCTTAGCCAATTACTTAATTATATTATCAACCATAACTACTTCCACCTGGCTGTGAAATTATTTGTTGAAACAATATATAACATGGTAAGACCTATGTACTGACACCTATGATATGTAGATGGACTATCTCCAAAATAGCATCAGATGTTTGGGACCCGATCTATAAAGAACACAATATAATAGAATCTTACTGTAATATTAGAAAGTAAGATACATATATATACCTGTTCAATGTGGTTCTCGAGCCACGAATTAAACCTCAATCTATGTTTGCAGTAATAGTTCATACTGTTACTGGGCTCCATTGAGAAAGACTGGTTGGGATTCAAGTTCCACTTCTGCCAAATGGATGTCACTGTGTGAATATGTAGCCAAGAATATGCATAAGCTACCTCGAAAAATTAGCATCTAACTCTTTGAAAATCCTAACTCATATCTCGCTCCACGTTAAATGGTGAGCGTCATCGTTGAATTCCTACAATCGTTCAGAGAAGAGGACCACAGTCGCTTAGAAAAAAGTTCTCACGTTAAACCTGAAAGGACAGTTGGCGAGACCCTATTGGTTGGAGGGGTTAAACCTAAAAGAGCTTCAATGTTTTTCCCGCCTGCACTTTTCTTCTCCAAAAAATCACGGTTCTTCTCCACGCCTGCACTTTTGATACCTTTTCCGTGATTTGTTTAACAGGTAAACCTAACGTAACCTGGTGCAATTTTTGTTCTTTCGCCTCTTTTCTTCTTCTTCTCTCTCTGTTCTCCTTCTCCGTCTGATTGTTCAGTTTTTACGGATTAGGATGCAGTGAAGAAGATAAATGTAAAAATTAGTAGTTGATTCTCACCTTTTAAGGGCTTTAATAAGATTTATAATATTTTAGCAATTTTGGGTATTAGCCTATTAGGTTTAGGAAAAATCAGCGTTTTCTGGGTTCACCAAAGGAAAATTTCTTGTTTGGTCCTAAGCCCATAAGGTTATTTATAGCAGGGTCCAACTAGATTTTACTCTTATTCTAAGGTCCAAAGTTATTTGAAAACATGGTAATGACTAATATACCCCACTGATTAAGTACGTGTGAGATAACATACTTCTACCAAATCGAGATTTTATTTATCTGGAGGTCCAAATTTAATTAAAACATATAAAGGACCATAGATTTGAGTACATAACTGCTACATTGTTTACAAAACTCCTCAATTCACTTTACTTTATTGCAGCACCAGCACCTCTGCAGTCAACCATTCACCACTGCCTTCAGCTCCATCTTCTCAGTAATCTTCTATCTTGCTGCATCACAATCTTCTTAGCTTAAACCACAACTGCAACAACTACATTAACACCATTGTCATTTCAATTCAGCTGCAACACAGACTTGTTCTTCTTCCCTGTTTAAACAGCACTACCATCTTCATAAACCCATTGAGACGAACATCTCATCCACTGATTTTGTTCACAGTAATCACCACCTACAATTCCTCCTCTATCTCATCTGTATCTTCAGTTTACATCAGCAACCCAACCTTCTATGTTCCTCCAAATCCATTTGCAGCACACCTTCTTTCAAACACACATCGCAACCAATTTGTAACTTCATGAAGACCACCACCAATTTCACAAGCTTGCAAATCTGAACCAACAACAACTCCTGTTCCTATCATTCAAAATCTGTAATTTCTTGCAATAAGTTCTGAACTGCAGCTCCAGATCATCTCCATATCCAATTGCAGTACTGAATCAAACGTAACAAAGAGCATCTATTTCAGTATTTCATATACGCACTGAATCAAACATAACAAGGAGCACTTCCTATCAGTATGCGATATATGTACTGAAGATTCATGAACTACAAATCAACAGTATGACAACAACAGGTGACAGATCTATGAAAAATAAGAGAATCGAAAGACATATTACAGTATTTCACATAAGTACTGAAGGGTAAGACTAAAAAAGGAGCAAAAACACAGCAAATAGCACTTCCTATCAGTATTATACATACATACTCATGGATCGAACCAAAAAAATTGGAAAAACTTCAACTAAAACAAAATTAGAAGAGTTTTGTATCAGTATGCCACATATGTACTGTCAATTCATACACTAAAAACAACTGTAACAAACCTAAAAACCATAAAAGCGTCAATCAAATCGATTTGATTATCAGAATACAATCAAAAAAACAAATCAAAAGAAGAAAAACCGAACAAAATAATCAAACAAGATGATTAGAAAGCATACCTGGAAATAGAAAACAAATATTCTCCTCGTAAATCATAACGATGCACCATCTTCTTCTTCTTCTTCTTAAAAGTAGACTAGGTCTCTGTCAGTACGGGATATACGTACTGTTGGTTCATACACAACAATCAGCTGCATGTCAAAAATAATTAACGAATCTGTTAAAAAACAGTATTGAAACACTTCTATTTCAATATTCCATATATGTACTTCTGAATCAAATAAAAAAAGGTCTTCAAAACTAGGTTTCTGTCAGTACTGCAGATACGTACTGTTGGTTCATACACAAAAATAAACCGAAACACATCTAAAACCAACAAAATGAAACCGATATGCTCAGATCTAATGAAACCGAAACATATAAACACATCTATTGATGAATCGATGAATATAACATAATCAAAGCACATATTTCGGGATTACATATACGTATTAATGGATCGAACCCAAAACCAGTGGAAAAACTCTGGATATAACCGAACCAAAACACATATTTCAGTATAATTTAATGAATCAACGAAAAAAATATAATCAAAACACTTTTATTTTAGTATCCCATATATATACTTCTGGATCAAACAAAAAAAAGTGATGAAAATATAAATAATAACAAAATTGATTCGGCAGTTTTCAGTATCAAACATTGTTTTGTTGTTGCCTAAAAACCATCAAAGTATCAAACATTGTTTTGTTGTTGCAGAAACCAACCAAGAGGTTACAATGTCTTGAGGAGGGTATTAGCATATGATCTGACGCTGATGATCCTCAAACTCTCTGAATGGTTGAAGAGAGTATTACCATTGCTAAACATTGTTTTATTGTTGTAGAAACCAACCAAGAGGTTTCAATGTCTCAAGGAGGGCATTACCATTGCTAATCTATGCGGGAATTGTAAACTGTGTATGGTTTCTTCCTTCCGTTTCTTTTTCTATTACATTTTGCTCTCAGTATCAACAATTTATATATTCTTCTTTTCCGGATAATCTACGAACAAATAACCTGCAGAAGGTGGCATAAAGGCTCTGCTAGGAACGGTGAGGTGTGCACTTCGAGACGTTGTGAACTTTGTAAAATGTGAATCCAAAGTAGCAGCTCAAGGTAATTACACTATTTGCTGTTGATATCTTGACGTAGGTCCTTATTGCACTATTTCCGCGTATTTGATTATTTTCCTTTTCGCATTTTCCGCGAATTTGGGTTTTTTCCTTTTCGCATTTATGTTGCTGCTGCTGGCTGGGCTGAAAGATTCTAGCTAAGCACGTATTTTCCAGTCATAGGTGTTATCCTTACCCATTGGTGAGGATTATCAAAATTGCTGTGCTTCTACAAAAATAATTGGTGGGTTGCATTGGTACATGAAAATATTGACAGATTTTTCTATCTATACTGTCCACTCTCATCTCATATAATGTTGTTATGCATAAAATTTATGGTTTATCTGTTACATTACTAGCTGAGTAGCTTGCCAAATTTTTAGGATAAAAAAATCTCCAATGTTGAAACAAAAATAGAAAGGACCCGATTTGCTAAATCTTGGAACAAAGTAATTAACCATACAAACAGAATCAATTTTAAAACAAAATTTTTTATGCTCTCATTAGGTCCAACAAATTTTATATATTTCTTTTTGTTTGAATTACCGAAATTCTTTTCTCTCATTGTTCATGAGGAATCAAATACTCGACACCAAAAAATTAACTTTGTGCAGGTACCTTTTTCACTTTTAAGCAATAATCATAGCGATAACACTATACTTGCTACTCCGGATAGTAAAGTCCAGCGGTTATCAGTGCCATTTCCTTGGACGCAGTTAAGATCGGAGAGGTACACCACCTTCTGTTTATCTTTATTAAATCAGTTAAAACAAATACCATCATATGCACATTTAAGTTCCAAAGTACCTATATTTTGTGCTGATGTAATCCAACTCCATGTTGTAATAGCACCAGGAATAGATAAAATATACGTTGGGTGCATCTTTTGAAAAAATAGACTACCAAATAACCCAACTTTGTTTAACAAGAAGAAACGACCACTCCCAGCTTACACGGTTAAAAGATTTCCTTTACCTATGGTAGCCCCAACAACCCCTCCCTCGAATCCCATGCTTGCAACTGCAAAGGATAAATCTGATACAGATACTAAAGATGAAACACCCACTAAAAACACTTGGTTAGCGCGTAATATTTTCGTCTCAACTGTTCTTTTCTGTGACTAGATGTATTTCTCTTGGTCCTTTGATATTCAACAGTCTGTCATCGTTCTCTTAGCTTTACAGATTACAACTTCCAGGTTCAAGGTACTGTATTCCTACTCCTAAAACTGCAAAATGCCACTTTCTCATTTTACAGGCATAGGCGTTGAAACTTATTCAAACGATCCAAATGTTGTTATTATGCACGGATCCCAGCAGTGTACTTTTAAATTTTTGTGCCTTATACTACATGGCATACTACCAGCAAGGACAACCATGGTTTAGGTTCAATGTTTAACCCTAAGTCCTTTGCATGTATCAACGCCGATCTTCTCATTTGAGGTTGAAGATATAAGTAGATTATATGAAGTGGAAGATTAAGTATATGCAGCCGGTTAAAAAAATTTGATTTTTCTTATTTTTTCTTTTTTAATCGTATCTTATGTTGATCTTATTTATCGTCTGTCAATTGATGATGGGTTTTTCTTACTTGCTATCTTAGGGAAACACAAATTTCTAATCTATGATTCTTTTTCTTCCTGACGTGCAGTTTTCTTAATTTGTTGTCAGGAAGTGCAAGGAAGTCTTACTTGAACACGGTGGATAGATCCTACACAGACTGCATTATATGCAGTTTCAACTTGAGCTGGCGAAAGGCATCTCTCCTTTTTCTCTTCTCGGAGCCTTAGTTTTTTTTTTTTTTTCGTTTTTTGATCTAATCAACTTTCATTTTATTTGTTGCAGAGACTAATTTTGGTTAGTGTTTTGTGCCGGAGATAAAACCAGAGTTAATAACCAGGATTTGCAATATTACGAAGAAGTGAGGCGCATATATGTAGTAACTTAGGTTTCATCAGGTACAATTTTTTATCACATGTCCTAATTTTTTTTTATTTAAATCACTTTGTTTTATATTTTGTAGGTTAAGGGTTACTTCCTTTTTGAATTCTTAGATGTGGTTTTGTTTGATTTTTAGCATAATCATGATTATGTTGTTATTTTACTTTTGGGTTCTCTGAAATAGTTTCTTTCGCCCCTACTTAATTTGTCTTCCATAAGTTATGGGTTTCAGGAAAGCAGAGGAACATTTAAATTTTGAGCCCTATGTTTTTGTGCAAATGCCTAACTGAAACTAATGTTTGATATTCCGTCTTTGTTAGCATCAACCGGGTTCGGTCCATAGTTTTAAGGTTTACAAAACTAACTGACCACGTCTATGATTATGTAGAATGAAAAACTTGGGGTATGAGATTTTTTTGTCAAGTTTTATGTATACCTTAAACTCCGATTTCAATCAGTAACAGTATGAGATTAATTCAAAATAGAATAGAATGTGTTTAGTCTACAACCATGTCCAGTAGTTAATTTTGTAATAATATCTGCTGTCAATTTTGTAACTACATGAGTGGGAAGTCTGTTATTGAGGTACAATTTTGAGTTGATATGTATCTGCTTAGGAATTGCTTAGGCATTTGTCTATAACTGTCATAGCTTTCCATTTTGAACATCACATCTCAAACTAGCTCAGGTAACAATATTTTCTTTAAATCTTTTTCTCCTATATTGAGTACTTGCTGTCTTAGCTCAAATGGAAGAGCACATGGTTTTTAACCATGTAGATGTGCGGTTCGACTCCCACAGATGGTATTCTTATTTAAGTAGGCTAAAACCTTACGTGATTCCGATAACAAAATAGAAAGCTAAAGACATCAATCCACATCAAGCATAGGGATTCTATCAAATCTGACACCTTTAGCTTCGTCGAATTAATATTGTGGGACAAAAACTTGGGGACACCAAATAAAAAAATGTACAGGGACGGGGGCGAGGCGAAGCCGAGCCACACCAAAAAAAAAATGCATCAGAACGGGCCAAGGCAAAGCTGAACCACACTAAATAAGAAATCTTAAGCGACGGATGAGGCGAAGACGAGCCATACCAAATCATAAATCCATCGCGACGGGGTTCGAGGTGAAGCCGAGCCACACAAAATCAAAAATGCATCGGGACGGGGGCGAGGCAAAGCTGAGCCACACCATTTGCGGAGCCGCCCGGGCACAAAATCTAGTTTAAGTAACAAAGAAAATGAAACTAATGAAAATATAAGATGCAAGAGATATTTTCTACAAATTTCAGGATGTATGAATCATCTCCCAATTAAATTGCGAAAATTGCACCAAAATTTAAAAACCCAAAAAAAAAATAAAAAAAATAAAAAAATAAATAAATTTAGAAGAAGATACACAAAATTGTAATGCATAAACCTTTAGTTAAGGACATTAAAATGAAAAAACCTAAGTTTCCGCTCTTTGAAACTCAGCTTGATCTTGATTCACTAAATTGATCTCCAAAGTTGTGCTATACCTCTCCAATCAAACTCTCTCCCATCAAATGAAACGGGAGATCGGTCAACCAAGATTCCATGAGTTGACACCGGGTTTATCAAATGCAAACCATCTGTTTTCATACGCAGGGAATAAATATTTGTCGAGATGTATATTTTGAGTTATGTATTATTGCAAAATTTTACTAAACAATTTAGCCTCAGTAATCAGTATATTGGCTCGAACAGGTGGACTTGTAGCAATATTAATGTTCTATATCCATTTAGATTATCTAAGCAACCATGATGTTTATAAGTTTATTATATCATTTTTCTTTCAGCTACACGATTTGGTTGGAGAATATAAGCATATGAGCTAGCAGAAAAAGAGGTAGTAATAGACTTGTAGCAATATGAAGTTGTAGAAATGTTGTTGATAAACACCTTATTCAAAAACACAAAGAATATCTTGAACAATTTAACGTTCAAGATTTATTCTCCATAGCCTGAGATGGAAGACCAAAAAACAGTACAAATAGCTACCAAAAACCACTACTACTAACATTACCATTTCAAGGTGATGGCTACAAAGATTAGCTGAATCATGGTACCCATATCATATAAAATTGATGTTTTTAATAAACACTGCTACACAATAACATGATGACAAAGATTACACGGATATGCATGCATTTAAATATTTTAACTACAACTAAGTTGAGATCCTAGCATAAGATGGTTTGCAAATACATCAAGTCACAAAGAACAATCAAAACACATGACATCCAAAAGGGTATATTATGTGTACAGGTCATTTTTATAAAAGATATGGCAAATACGTATAACAGACAGAGTCAATGAATATACACTGTACCTGCAAGAGTGGCAAGATATGTCCTTTAGTCCGTATCGTGCTCATGAAATATGTATACACCATCAATAATCCCGTCAACACAGTTTCTGGTATTCCATGATTCACTAATTGAACAACTCCGTATTCCATGATTCACCAATTGAACAAATCATGTAAAACAAAGTTCACAAATATGTAAGATTTTTAGGAGTAATAAAAAAAATTCAACGAAATCATCAAACTAATAAATCATATTCCATCAACAAACAGACAGGTGTTAAATGACTTAATATTAACAAAACAATATGACAAAGCTTCGGAAAACTAATCACAAAAAAACTCAGTGAGTAATATGATTCTATACAGAAATTTGCAGAAACTCACCAACAAGTAGCAGATGAAAAAAATGTAACCATTTTAAAAGAGCAACTTAATAATTTAAAATAAAAAGATAATTAACAACCATTTAGATATCTAGGTATATATCCATATCAGTTGAAGTATGTATTGGCACATATGTCACGTTCAACCAAAATATTGTGACGCCCCACTTCGAATTCTAGGTCGGCCGCCCTAAAATCCCAAGTATGGCATACTCATGGACCATTTTACACACTCAAACCGTCAAGCCAACAAATGGAGATCGGGCTATTGTATGGAGCACATTGACAACAATCTATAAATAAATAATTTCATTTAATAAAACTGGTAGAAGTTGTAAGGTTTCATAAGAAAATCTTTAAAACAAGAATAATTCTCGACAGGCAGGTCGGTCTCCCAAATAAACGCTAAAAAATTATTTAAAAGAAATAAAAGTCTGGTCTTCAAAAGAATTCAATAAAACATTCAACTAATTTAACACCTTAAATTAAAAACATAATGGATTTTCGGAACAGAAACGCAATATACAGTCTAGATTGCTCCACGGTCTCGGTCTCCTGAAAAAATAATAAGTTGGGTCAGACCCCAACTAAAAGTAGGCTTTCACATCCTTATAACCTTTATAGACAGTTTAACAAATCCCAAACTGTTCATAGAAAATTATGAGAAGTGAAACAATTATGAGGAGAACATTTTTGAATTTTTTCCAACTAATCACAACCACCGAAGTAAAATGGAATAAATGGAAATGACTCGATGAGTCAAAAACAGGTTGTTAAGTAGTAAATCAAATTACTTTGAATCATCCATCCCATCCATCCGAGATACGTTTTTAACTACCGACTACCCCTCTCTAGTTCTATACTCTAACTGCAAGACGCGCCGTATCAACCCTTGAGTAGTCCAAATAATTTTCCTACCGTGCGCCGGAGAAATTAAATGTTGTCGATCTCAATATAAGATAATAGATCCATATATTTTAAGTGACGCCTCAGTCATCGCCTGATATTCCATGGGAGTCGATCCAACTACGGGTGATGCACACAAACAATAACCACACCATAATTCTCTCTAAATGTTGATAACCCGACTGACTACACTTGCAATTTGCAGTCACCAACAAGCAGGCTCGCATTCTTTACAGTACTTAATTGTGCAAAAACAAGTCTACAAAAATATCAAACCAAACGACCAACAAAAAGACTATAGTTGCTTCCTGAATTCATCCCGTAGCACTTAATTATCTGCTGGTTAAAAGAAGTCCAATGCTACGTCTTCATCCTCAACTAACTATTAATCTTTAGTATTCCATACATAAACCTAAGATTAATTAGCTAGGCCTTGATACACAGTACCCTAGTTGCAAACGACAACAATCATGACACCTACTGTGAACATAAATTAAAAGGAGGCCAAAACTTAATCGAATTAGTCAACCAAACCCATCATGGAATATCCAATGTATGTTCAGACTAATTTAAGCATACGAGTACGTGATAAATGGATTTGAGCGCAACCAAAATTCATTCATATAACTACACGGAAGTCTCATTAAAATATATAAGGGTATTTTATTTTATTTTATTTTATTTTATTTTTTACCCACATATATTTTAATGAGACTTCCGTGTAGTTATATGTGGGTATATATTTTAAACGGATTTGAAGTTATGAGTAGGCACTGTTCTGAGAACTCATGTTTAGCATGATTGGTAAATGAGTCAACTCAGTGAAAATTCTTTTGCACCGATCCTTATATGATTTTTTCATTTTTTTAGATTTATTCATTCACTGTTAGTTTAATCTTAATTTCTACTTAATTGTCTTATGTGTTTTGATCAATCTTGTTAGTTTTTTTTCAATTTTCTTAGTTTTTTTTAATGGTGTTTGGCCTTACAAACTAATCCCGGGTTTTAACTATTCTTTTTCATAAGATTAACTTCCCTTTCTTCTGTACAATCTTCTGATGGAGTTTTAATTCTTTGCAAGCATCTCTAGACTCGATATGGATTCCTTCCAGTTTTGGATCATTGTGCAGTGATATGTTCTCATTTTCATGACTATATTGTCAAATATGGCTATATTGCCTTCCATACATCTATCACCTCCTGCTATATTGCAACACCCTAAAGTTTTAGCTATGAGTATCACTCAGTATGAGAATCACCAACTATGTCCCCTTATTCAAATTTTGAAGCCATGAAACATCAATATCCTTCCCTGAACCGATCCAAGAATGAAATTCAAATTTTCCATATTTCCTTCTTTCCGCCCAAAGATCTCCGAGTCAACAGAATATCTCAAGATTTTTCGGATCATATAAAGAAGTCTCCAAACAGATTATTTTTCTTCCTTTTTTTCATTTATCCTATGAATAATTTTAGGAAATCATATATTTCCTCGTTAAGTTTCATTATCCCATTACCATCCTGCTACAATATTAAAACCTTAAGGAAAAGATTATCTACAGCCATCATAAACCCTAAGGAAAAACCCTGTGTTGAAACTATGAACTCCAACAACATCAATACTCAAAACAGGATCACAAACATCACTGAAAAGATGAAGGACACGTCAATAAGAAGTGGAAGAGGAGCTATCGGATTACAAAAAACCTAACCAATGCTGCCAGTACCTGGTCCAATAGTCTGATAGGGAAACTAATCACCAAGAAGGAGAATGAAGATGAGATCGAGACAACCAATGTCAAGGATGAACTGAACCTGCTGTGGAAAAGCTACAAAAAGAGAGAAACACGCACTGTTGGGAAGTATTTATTTTTTTTTCAAATTTAACTCCCAAAAAGATATGAAGGATGTCTTGAAAAAATCACCCTGGAATATCCAAAGGTGTTTGCTTGCCCTCCAAAATTGCTCTACAGAAACTGCATATGAAGATTATGTTTTTACAAAACAAGAATATCATGTTCAATTTAAGGGTTTACTATTGGAGCATCATCATGTTGCGGTCGTAAACGAGGCCATTGAAGACCTGGGAAGGAAAATTTCCACTGACCCACCAAACTGCAGACCCTGCTCTGGGAATATGATTACAACTCGAGTTGAAGTGGACTTAAACAATCCACTAAAAAGAGGGGAGTGGTGGAACTCGAACCAAGGAGCACCTGTCTAGATCCGATATTACTGGATAAAACAACCACACAGTTTATGTGATCAATGCTACAGAATCATCCATGGTGAGAATACCTGTGAGGAAGTGGATGAACAACTGAAAGAAAGAGCCATGACAGAAGAGGAATATGAAGAACACTGCAGAGTTAAAAGTAATAATGCTGAGAAGGACAAAGTTCTATATGAGGAGTATGTTCATGTGGAGAAAGAAACTGATGATATGATATCAGCAGAAGAAGCACGTACTGCTAAAAGAGAAAGAAACCAAACTGAACAGGACAATGGCAATAACCCTTCCATAACTGGTCCTACAATTGTTGATCATGGTGGGGATGCAAATGACATAGGCACAAAAAACTCTGATGCTGAAACTATGGAGGTAATAGCAATGGATGAAAATGAGATACACATAGACGGCACAATGAAGAATACCATGCAGAGTCTGGAGAACCATGCAAGCTTGGTAATTTATAACTCTTATCTTAGCGTATTTTTTCCTATAACTTATATTCCCTTCTTGCATGCATATAGTTATTATTGTTATCTTAAATTTAGTTTAGATAGTTTAACCATGCGGGTTTGTGCCTGGAACTGTCAACGTTTCGCTAATAAAAAACTAGGGACCACCTTAAAGACATGATACACAGATATGACCCCGATATTATATTCGTCTCTGAGGCCAAAATAGGTGAAATTAAAATGAAAAAGTTTATTAGAACTTACAACTTCCCAAACTATAAGCTCATGCCTTCTCGTGGTCTAGCTGGAGGCTTAATCCTTCTTTGGAAGGATGACTTTCACTTTAAACTTGTAAATGCAGAATCTTGGGTGTTTAGTTGTCTAGTGCGGGATGATCCCTCAAAGCCAGAATGGCTATTGACCTGCATCTATGGATCTCCCTACCCTCATCATAAGGAAAAGCAGTGGAAATACGTAAAGGACTTAAGTCAGCAAATACAACAGCCATGGGTCGTTATGGGAGATCTTAACCTGGTTTTCAGTAGCGAAGAAAGACGTCATGTGACTGGTTCTTTAGCAACAACTTCAGCCTCTTCTAATCACTCGACTGCAAGAGCTTCTTCTTCTAGAGATTCACCCTTCATCAACCTGATTCATGAAGCAGGTTTACAAGATTTGGGTTACTCGGGAAAATCTTTCACATGGTCCAGCAATGTGCATGGAACGGGCATAAAGAGATCAAGACTTGACATAGCAATTGTCAACAATGATTGGTTCATTAATTTCCCGAACTCGAAGTTACTTCACTTGCCAAAAATGGGGTCAGATCACTGCCCTATATTGCTCGACACTTCTTCATTAAATGCCGATAAAAGAAAAAATTGGAAGTATTTCCAGTGTTATGAGAGAGATGAAACTCTAAAAGATGAAATTATGGCGGCCTGGAATCATGAAGTAAATGGCTCACACGCTTACAGAGTTACTAAAAGACTTGCAATCACAAGGAAATACGTCTCTAAATGGAATAGGGAGAAATCAGTAATATCCAGAGGAACATAAATCTTCTTCATAAGGAGCTTGAAGTACTTCAACAACAATCACCGAATAACAACTCTCATCAGCAAGTTATTCAGGTTGAAAATCAAATTGAGCATTGGCACAAAATTCAAAGTGAATTTTGGGGACAGAAAGCAAGAGACGAATTTTACCTAGAGATGGATAGAAACACAAGATATCATCATGCAAAGGAAAACAAAAGAAGAGATCGGAACAATATTGTGGCTCTGAAAGACGGGAATAATAATTGGTGCACTACTAGAGACAGCCTAGAAGCATTACTTGTAGACCATTATAGCTCTCTCCACACTACTTCCTCCCCAGCCAGAAACAATAACATACTGCAGTGTATTCCAACTGTAATCAATGCTGAGGATAATTTACATTTGATGACACCACCAGATGAAGATGAAATCCATAGAGCTTTGAAGGCTATGAAATCATGGAAAGCCCTAGGACCTGATGGATTTCCGCCGAGTTTTTTCCAACATCATTGGGATATTGTTGGAGCTGATATTATGGACATGGTCAAACAGTTCTTTAATTCTGGCTACATACTCAAGAGCCTAAACGCCACCAACATTTCCTTAATTCCCAAGACGAAAAACAAGCAGTTTCCCAGTGATTTGAGGCCAATTGCACTCTGTAATACCTCATATAAAATCATCTCAAAGATTTTATCTACTAGACTGAAGAAACTAATGGGGAAAATTATTTCTCCTTTACAATCAGCATATGTACAAGGGAGGCAGATAACAGACAATATTCACCTTGCGCAGGAGATCATTTATACCATGAAGGATAAAAAGGAAAAATCCAAGTATCTAGATCTAAAGCTGGATATGTCAAAAGCCTTTGATAGGCTTGAATGGTCTTTCCTCGAAGATGTCATGTTGAAGATGGGATTCTGCAAGGATTGGTGTAACCTGATCATGCATTGCATAAGCACAACTCAAATCTCTATCATGCTTAATGGAGTTCCTTGCCATGCATACAAGCCAACAAGAGGGATTCGACAAGGTGACCCCTTGTCACCTTATATTTTCATCATTGCAATGGAGGCGTTCTCGCGTCAACTAATCAGTGCTGAGCAAGATAATCAAATCACAGAAATCAAAATTGCTCCTAATGCTTCATCGATCTCACACCTGTTCTTCGTCGATGATTGCTTACTATTCATTAATGCTGAATTGCATAATGTGAATAACTTGTTACAGATCATTGAAGATTTTGGCACTGCCTCAGGACAGATGGTGAATTTTAAAAAATCCAGTGTCTACTACAGCCATCGTGTACCACCAAGATTTAGAAGAATTTTAACAAGAAGACTAAAGGTGTCTATAATGAATGCAAACGAGAAATACCTGGGTATCCCTCTAATCATTGGAAAAAATAAAGTCTAATGCTTCACAATTCTGGTTGATAGAGTGCGGAGAAGGCTATCTGGATGGAACTATGAAGCCATGTCACAATGCAACAAAACACTGATGATCAACACAGTCACTAATACCATCCCATCCTATACTATGAACTGTTTGCAAGTGCCAGTGGAGGTTACCAACCAAATTGAAACCCTACAGAGAAACTTCTGGTGGGGATTTAAAGAAAAAAGAGGTACGTGTATTATCTCCTGGAAAACCCTAAGCTTGCATAAACATCTAGGAGGTCAAGGGTTCAGAGATTTAAAAATTCTTAATGAAGCTCTTCTGGTGAAAACGACTTGGAGAATATGCATACATTATGAGGAACAATGGGTTAAAGCATTACAGTCCAAACATTTTCCAGGTACCAGTCTCCTTCATGCATCTCTCAAAAGCAACTGTTCATGGGCATGGAGAGGCATTCAAAAACAACTCAGTTTCATAAAGCAGCATAGCAGGTGGAGATTATGGAAGGGTACAAGAATAAAAATATGTCTAGATGTGTGGATCACTAGCTTGAACATTCCACCTGTACCAAAACACGATGCAATGGATAGTGAACAATACATATGGGTGAAAGATCTTTTTACTCAAGATAGCAAGGACTGGAATCGTGAATTATTGCATCACTTGTTCGACAGCAACACTGTGGAGCTAATTATGAATGCGGATACCAATAGTGGCTGAAGATAAGCTAATCTGGAGCTTAACACACAATGAGGTTTTCTCACTGAAATCGGCGTACAACAAGTTGCAGAGATAAGTCTAGGTAATCTACAAGTATCAGATAGAATACAGAACACCAATCTAAGATGGAAAAGATTTTGGGAGATAAAGACTTGGCCAAGAGTGAAACATTTTTGGTGGAAATATCTCTCAGACTCACTCCCAACCAAAGTCAGGCTCTCAAGAAACGTTTCTTACATCAACTGCATGTGTCCTCTGTGCAATCAGGTTGATGAATCTCTTATGCATATACTATTTAACTGCCTTTTCTTTAGGGCAGTTTGGATGCAAATCTCGGGTGGAGCTAGCGTTCTGACAGGGAATCATACAAGCATCACTTCCTTATTCGAGAGTTGGCTGGACAAACCTCAGCATCAGCCAAACAACACAGTTGATCTCAACACTGCCATGATCGTTTCCTGGACCATCTGGAATGAGAGATGCGATGTCCATTTTAAGAAAAAGACGGCAGATCCTATTGTGACTGCTAATAAGGCCTTTTCTTTTGCTACTTATATAGGAAAACTTCATGCTAGTATCCTACTACTTATTAGAACAAACATGCCACTTAGGGGAATAACACCAAAGTGGAAACCACCAGCTTATCCATTTTATGTTATAAACTGTGATGCTTCATACGATGCAAAAACTGGGCTAACTGGCATTTCTATTATTTTGCGTGATTTTACAGGTAGATGGCGCGGCTCCAAATGCAAATGCTATGCAGGAGTAAAGGGATCGGAACAAGCAGAATGCCTGGCTTTTCTTGATGCGACAAGATGGGGAGTTGAGTTACGGTATACACACATCGAATTCCAAACAGATCTGCAAGGAATAGACAAGTATATCAACTGCTCCACACCAGTTATCTCATGGGAAGACGAAGACATCCTGTTAGATGCCATTGATACATTAAGAAACATCCCACAATGGGTATGTAAGTTTGTGTCCAGAGTCTGTAATAAACCAGCTGACAAACTAGCTAAGTTCAGCAGGAAGAATAGTATTACTAAAGAGTGGCATACTGATCCACCTAGATTCATAGAGAGTTATCTGTTATCTGACATTGAATCGCTTTCTTAGTTCAATAAAATTTCTTTGGCATAAAAAAAAATAAAAAAATATGTGGGTATATAGGATATATGGATAATGAAAAAAAAATCCAAAAGCAGGCAACAACATCAAGCCATATTAAAGCACATCACACCAAAAGAAAACATTTACATAGACATTCCTAATAGTGTTCGTTCTAAGATCGCTGCAATAGTAATAAAAACCCATTTTAGATCCTTTCTCTTCTTACCGATTAAAGATGCTAAAACTCTACATCCTTATTTGTTTAATTAGCATTTAGATTCATCAGACCAAGGACGGAACTACATGATGACTGGGGCTAGCTTAAGACAGCCCCAACAAGCCAAAAAAACCATTTATTTTATAGCCTATTTTGTGTTGGATAATATTTTATGTGTAAATTTTAAGCTTAAGCTAGCCCAAAAACAGATCCAACCCTCTCATACTCAATGTTCAGTTCCGCCACTGTATCAGACCCTCCATAATGAGTATAAGAGTTAGAAAACCTACCTGGAACGAAGTAAGAGCGATCATCCAATTAATAGACGTATCTTTCACCTCAAATCAGTCACTCTTCTCCTTAGACTTCTATCGTACTAGGTTTATATGGAAACGGGTTTTAGTGTGGCTGTTTGTGTTTTACTGTTTTTGAGAGGAAAGAAATATAACCCTAATCTCTTAGCATAAATCCCTTGCCAGTTTTCCAAAATGGGAGAGATTCTTTTACTCTAAAAAAAATCTCAGGATTATCAATGCTGGTGTGATAATTATGGAATTCCAAAACCAAGGCTAATGTTAATTAACATGGAAATTTGGATAAAGGGATTTTACAATTGGTATCAGAGCCGACGACGGGTCACCTGTCAAGGGTGAGAAGGTACGCTGGACGGGGTTGGTCTAGATGTTTCTCATGAGGGGCAGGGAACGTTGGAGATCTGAGCTTGTATATATTCTGGAGCCGGGGACGGCTCCAATTTAAGGTGGTGGTATTGTAATACCTCAATATTCGGTAGTGGTTGGCCGAATGGAATATAAGTAATGGTTTGTTATTTCCTAACACCGAGGCCTGATAGGTTCACTTGAATGAGTTGTGGGAGAAAAATTCTTAGTTAAGCGTTCTCGACCGAGAGTAGTCGCAGGATGGGTGACCTCTCGGGAAGCTGCTGCTGGATGACTGCAGTAGTGCCGTTTAAAATCCCACACTGCTGGATAACCGCAGTGGGTAAGTGATGCAGGGCATACTACAATTCCATAAGATTCCGCTTAGAGGTTTGGCTTCCATGGTTTCCTAGTTTCAGTCTTTCTTATTTTTAGGATTCTTTTAGATTTCCTTTTAGTTTTTTGTTTCCTAGTTTAGTTATTCTTCAAGCCTATATAAAGGCTAGATTAAGTCTTGTAAGATCTATCTATTACTCAATCAAATTATTAAACACAAAACTTATCTTTCTCTTCTTGCTTGAATTATCTTCTCTTCTTGCTTATAGCAATCTAGTATTGCTTTCTTTTACCTTGTTCCACATTAGTTGGTATCAACCGCTTAGTTTTAGGTTTTCATCCTATAACTTGATCCTTTACATCGCTTCCGCAACACCTTTCAGTCCTTTTTTAGTTCCTTTTCGTATACAAAAAAAAAAAAAAGACTGCTCAACCAGTTACTCTAGCAGCAATCGAAGCTCTCATCAAATCTCATACCGAGATTTTGGCAAAAAACATTACTGAAGCTCTTGAGAAGTCCATGGAGGACAAATTAGGGTTAAGAGATACCAAGCTTGAAACCATGCAGAATCAACTTTTGAAGGTTGCAAAACATATAAATCTAGATTTGGATATGCCTGAGCTTGTAGACTTAGAAGGAAAAACTAAAGAAGATATACTTCAGTTTTTACAAAATGATGAAGTACCTGAAGATGTATTGCGTACTTTAAACATTAAGAAACCGTATGAAGGCTTCATAGGTCATTCAAAGAAGAAGATAGTTTCTCCTGCACTTGACAGTGATGATGAAGATGAACGTGAGAACGATCTAGAGAAGAATTGGATTGAAGAACGACGTTTAAAAACTGGTCACAACCCTTACAGTTCTTTACCAGAATATAAACTAAAAGCTGATATTCCCAACTTCTCTGGAAATTTTCGTATTGAAGAACTAACTGATTGGTTTTTTGAGGTAGAAGCTTTTTTCGAATTCATGGAAGTCCCTGAAGATTCTAAGGTTAAACTTGTGACGTACAAACTCAAAGGAGGAGCTGCACCTTGGTGGGATAAGATTTGTGATGATCGTAGAAACGCTAACAAACCGAAAATACGTACTTGGAAACGTATGAAAACTTTGATCAGGGATAAGTTCTTACCTAGAGACTTTATGCATCAACTTTTCATCAAATTACAAAACAGTCAGCAGGGGGCACGAACTGTTGAAGAATATGTGTCAGATTTTTATAATTTGGTCGCACGAAATCAACTCAAAGAATCTGAAGAACAGTTAGTTGCAAGATTCATTGAGGGACTGAATAGATTAATACAAAATGGTATGACTCATTCAGTTTTTACTATGGTCGAAGCTGTGAAGCAAGCTATTAAGATAGAAAATCGTCTTATTCGTTCTTCTAGGATTTATCCATCCAGACAAGGGCGTTATCAAAATACTTACAGGGGTACCAATTCATCTCAAAACTTTTCTCCAGATACTGTTTTGAATATTCCCAGGCCTCCTTATGATGATGTTAGCCATTCACATCGACAACCTAGCCATATTGTGCCCTATACTCCACCTCTGGCTACACCTATCTTAGCCAATCCAGTTGATCTTCAGCCGGGTCAGCAGTCTCACTCTCTGCAACCAACTCCTTCTACTACAAGGAATCGGTTTCATAACAGGCAACAACAATTTCCACCGCAACAGCGAGCTAATAATGCTTATACAAAATTTCGTGGAGATAAGTGCAATAAATGTCAGCAATCGGGGCACACTTCTAGTGATTGTCGGAAATTCAATGCTTTGATTGGTGAACCTCAGTTTATTAATGAAGTCACTGGTGCGCTTAATGAGTTCGAAGATGAAGACTCACCTGGTGATGACGACGAGTTTGTTGGGATGATTCGTCCATTATTTCTTACTCAACAATGCAAGTCTCAGAGACACAGTATTTTTAAATCAAGATGTTATATTGGGGGTAAAATATGCAAGATGATAATTGATAGTGGCAGTGTGGATAATTATATTGCTGATCACGTAGTTAAGAAGCTTGAACTACCAGTAACTTCTCATCCAGAACCTTACACTGTAGGATGGGTTAATGCCTCTAGCACACAGAAGATTACTCTTCAGTGTTATGTGTCATTCTCTTTTGAGGGTTATGAAGACACAGTTCTATGTGATGTCATTAATATGACGGCAACCCATCTTCTTCTTGGCAGACCTTGGCAATACGATCTTCACGCGGTTCACAATGGATTCGAGAATACTTACACTTTTGTTCATAATGGGAAAATCAAGGTTCTTAGAGCAACTGCAGTGGACGATTAAACCCAAATTTGGTGTCGAGTGGGCTGGCATAGTGGGACGGACCATCGATCAAAATTTGATCAAAGAGTAAAACTCAGACCAAATTTGGTCGGCGAATAAGACCAAATCCAAATATAGTCGGGCGTTTATATAATGTCCGCCTACCCGACGGGCGTTGGTATAATGTCCGCCTGTAGCCGCGCGTTCGTAAAGTTAACGCCTGATGCAGGGCGTTGGTATAATGTCCGCCTGAATGGGGCGTTGGTATAATGTCCGCCTGGATGGGGCGTTGGTATAATGTCCGCCTGGATGGGGCGTACGTAAAGTTAACGCCGGACACCCAGGCGTTGATATAGTCATGTTCCTTCCTTCACAAAGTTTTGAAAACTTTTCTTGGGGCGTTGTCTTTATCAACGCCCCATTTTATTTTATTTTTTGAACCCGGGCGAACGTATAATCTCCGTCCCACACACCAGGCGTTGCTATAGTTCACGCCCCATACAGGCATTATCTTTATCAACGCCCCATACCAGGCGTTATCTTTATCAACGCCCTATGCCAGGCGTAATCTTTATCTACGCTGGACGGTGAAGCGGACTTTATATCAACGCGCGACCAAATTTACTCGTCACCCGCTACGCCACATGACGGACTAAACCCAAATTTGATCTTTTTTTTAGTCTTTGGTCTTTAGTTATGCTCGCACCACTGTGGACGCTCTTAGTCCATCCAATTCCACTTCAAACTCTTGTGCGCAGACTGATGCTGTCGTAGCCACTGTTATTCGTTCTTTGCACCCACAACATTCTTTACATTCCCATGAAGATTCTAAGCCTATGATTGAGTTGCCTGCAAAGGTGAAGCCCTTATTATTTCAATATAATGTTTTATTTCCAGATGAACTACCAACTGCATTACCTCCTTTACGGAATATTCAACACTGCATCGATTTTATTCATGGAGCCTCTTTACCAAACCAAGTACACTATCGCTTGAGTCCTGCTGAGCATGAGATATTACAGGGACAGGTAAATGATTTTCTTACAAAGGGTTTAATACGACATAGCAACAGTCCTTGTGCCAGTCCTGCCTTCTTGGTTAGTAAAAAAGACAATGGATGGAGGATGTGTATCGATTGCAGAGCATTAAATCGCATCACCATTCCTTATAGATTTCCGATCCCGCGTATTGATGATATGATTGATTTACTGTCGGGCTCTATTATTTTTACTAAGTTGGATTTACGCAGTGGTTACCACCAAATACGCATTCGAGGTGGAGATGAGTGGAAAACAGCATTCAAGACACGTGAAGGTTTATATGAATGGCTGGTCATGCCATTTGGGTTATCTAATGCACCTAGTACTTTTATGCGACTTATGAATCAGGTTCTCCAACCCTTTCTCAGTAAATTTTTTATTGTCTATTTTGATGACATACTAATTTTTAGTCGCAGTGAGCCAGAACACCTCCAACATCTTTCACAAGTGTTTCAAGTTCTTGCTGACAACTCTTTATATGTTAATTTGAAGAAGTGTACCTTCATGGCTTGTTCAGTAACATTTTTGGGATATGTGATTTCTACTGATGGTATTCACGTCGATCCTTCTAAAGTTCAAGCAATTGAAGATTGGCCAGTTCTTACTTCTATTCGTGATGTTCGTAGTTTTCATGGTTTGGCTTCTTTCTATCGAAGATTTGTGAAGAACTTTAGCTCTATTTATGCACCTTTGACTGACTGTCTCAAGAAGGAGAAGTTTGAGTGGACGGAAGCAATGGATAAAAGCTTTATTCTTCTTAAAGAAAAGCTCTGTACGACACCAATTCTTGCACTTCCGAATTTCAACAAGCCTTTTGAAATAGATTGTGATGCATCTGTTGTTGGTATTGGTGCAGTATTATCACAGGAGGGTCATCCAATTGCATATTACAGTGAGAAGAATTCAGATGCACAAAAGAAATGGTCTACATATGAATTAGAGTTATTGGCTCTTGTTCAATCTCTTAAGCAGTGGCATACTTATCTTATACATAGGGAATTTGTTGTCAACACTGACAACCATGCTTTGAAGTTTTTGAATACTTTTGCTAAAGTTAACAGAATGCATGATCGATGGCTTTCCACACTCAAAAAATACACTTTGTCCGTGAGACATAAAAGTGGCAAATTGAATCAAGTTTCTGATGCCTTAAGTAGAAGAAGTCATCTATTAACTACAATTCGTAATGAGAGTTATGCATTTGACTATATCAAAGACATTTATCCAGAAGATGAAGATTTTGGCAAACTATGGGATCAATGCAGTTCTCAAACTCATGGGGTTGATGATTTTCTTATACAAGAAGGTTTTCTTTTTAAAGGGAATCGATTATGTATTCCTCAAGGGTCTTTACGTTTACATCTTATGCGAGAATTACATGGCAGTGGTCTTGGTGGTCATTTTGGGAGAGATAAAACCATTGCCCTGATTGAAGAAAGATATTTCTGGCCATCTTTGAAACTTGATGTACAAAAGTTCGTACAAAAATGCATGGTCTGTCAGAGAGCAAAGGGTACAATTCAAAATACCGGGTTGTATACTCCTTTACCAGTTCCCGATGCACCTTGGGTTGATATAAGTATGGATTTTATACTTGGTTTACCTCGTACTGCTAGAGGTAATGATTCTGTTATGGTCGTAGTTGATCGTTACTCTAAAATGGCTCACTTCGTGGCTTGTAAGAAATCAACTGACGCTTCTAATGTTGCTTCTTTGTTCTTTAAATAAGTAGTAAGATTGCATGGGGTTCCAAAGTCTATCACTTCTGACATAGATACCAAATTTTTGAGTTATTTCTGGAAAAGTTTATGGATGCGCTTAGGCACATTTCTACAATTCAGCACAACTTCACATCCGCAAACTGATGGACAGACTGAGGTTGTTAATAGATCACTTGGGAATTTGATTAGAGCTAAGTGCCTGGATAATAGTAAGCAGTGGGATGTGTTATTGCCACATATGGAATTCTCTTTCAACACTTCTGTGAATCGTTATACTGGGAAAACTCCATTTGAGATTGTGTACTCTAAAGTACCTAATCATACTCTTGATTTGGTAGCCTTACCCACCACACAGAGTACAAACACTGCAGCCGACTCTTTTGTAGACAAAGCAACTGAATTACATAATGAAGTAAAATCTAAACTGGAGAAGTCCAATTCTAAATATAAAGAGGATGCTGATAAACACAAGAGGTTTAAAACCTTCAAGGAAGGGGAGCTCGTGATGATACATCTAAGAAAAGAGAGATTTCCAGTGGGTACTTATAACAAAACCAAGATGAAGAAATATGGTCCTTTCAAGGTTTTAAAGAAGATCAATGATAATGTTTATGTTATTGATCTACCAAATGATTGGAATATCTCCAACACATTTAATGTTCAAGAGATTTTTACGTTTCATGGTGACAATGAACTTCTGGTTTGTTTGGACAACTCGAGGACGAGCTTTACTCTAGAAGGGGGGACTGATGCAGGGCATACTACAATTCCAGAAGATTCCGCTTAGAGGTTTGGCTTCCATGGTTTCCTAGTTTCAGTCTTTCTTATTTTTAGGATTCTTTTAGATTTCCTTTTAGTTTTCTGTTTCCTAGTTTAGTTATTCTTCAAGCCTATATAAAGTCTAGATTAAGTCTTGTAAGATCTATCTATTACTCAATCAAATTATTAAACACAAAACTTATCTTTCTCTTCTTGCTTGAATTCTCTTCTCTTCTTGCTTATAGCAATCTAGTATTGCTTTCTTTTACCTTGTTCCACATTAGTAAGTGGGAACAATATCGGTGTTAGTTGGGATACAACTGGGGATGGTTCGCTTGTGCTTGGATGGGAGAGTATGCTAGGCCATTGAGCTAGATACTGGTCTCACAAGAGGCAAGGAACGTCTACATTATACCGAGACATTTTCAGCACAATTGACTCCAAAGTTGGTATAAAACTCTGCAGTTAAGCGTGCTCGGGCGGGAGTAATCCAGGGATGGGTGACCAATGGGGAAGTTTCTGCTGGATTACCGCAGCGATGCCCGTTGAAAACCCCACACTGTCGGATAACCGCAGTGGCTAAGTGGGGACAGTATCGGTGGAGGGACGGGTCATTACAAATATATAATCAGTAATGCATGATGATTAAAAAACCACATGAAAACAACCCCAGTTGACATCACCTTTTAATCCAATTTGACTTCTACCAGTCATTTAGCCCGAAACCAAATCTATAGGTCTTTGAATTATGCTCGACTTGTCATATTGTTTCTTCAATTTTATATATTATATAAGACATTCTTTGCATATTTTCAGTCTTTCTCGATCCCAAATTTTATCTATGTATATGATGTATGTTTGTGTTAGTTGTATTTTTGAATGTCAACAACCTACGTTCTTTTCTTCGTCTTTGTAAAAATATTTCCCAAATTCTTCTATTTGTTCCATTTTTGTCCAAATATGTCTTTATTGTTCTCAAACTCCAATTGTTGTAATACGAAAATTTTGTAATTTTCCAGGTTTATGTAGCAGAAAACCTTGTCCTTTTGTTGGTTTATATACCCTATTTTTGATGCTGGCGCTTGAATCTTCTAGTTTTTACAAATTGTGTAGTGATGTGGTTGTGATAGTGGTAAATAAAGTGATTCGATTCTCAGACTTGTGAAGGATACTTTAGACTTAAATTCTAAAACTAAATAGAAAACTCACTAATAATTATAGCAAATCAGACAAATATGATATCAATATTAAAAGAACACCGAGGCTAAGATTCCACTATTTTCCAAGTTCAAAGTGATTTAATCCAATATTTATATTCATGCAACTTTCTCGTTCAATTTGATTCTAAACTATTGCAACAAGTAGATTCTCAAAATAACAAGTGTAAATCCGAAGAATAGAACATCAAAAACCTAGGTCCAAGTATGCTCTATCAAAAGAAATAACAATTGCTTAACAAAAATCATTCAAACAATTTTCGATCAAAGGCAAATAATCATATAATAATTACAAATAAATAGATAAATAAGAATATACCACTTTTTGCTGGAAAAATATCTTCCTATGTCGCCTCAACAATGAGGTTTAGCTCCTCATATTAATCATGATCTCAAAATATTTGTTTATGACACAAAAGATGATTAAAAGGATGAAAAATAATCAAGCAGCTGAATTGTAACGCTGGAATAGCGTTACAAGTCGTCTGTTACAGAAAGAATTGTTAACGCTGGAATAGCGTTACTGTTAAAAACTGAGACACCTAATTTGAACTGTGACGCTTGTTCTTCAGCCTACTGCGAATTTTAGACGTTGTTCTTCACTGCAACGTTTGTTCTTCAGCTTCTGCAGCAGCAGAACTTAACTTCCTGCACTCCTGATTTCTATCTTTTATGGCTTCTAAACTCCCCCAAAGTGTGCGTAACATCTTCTGTAACTCCCGCTCTTATATAGACAACAGACCTGATAACTCTTGGTAAAATCTTCGGTTTATTCTCTCTTCCCTTTTTCAACAAGTTACGGGAATCTCTCCCTTTAACCTGGGTCCAGATCGTCTGTGCCACTGCTTGGGTGTGCCCTATGTGCCACACCAATAGAAACACGGTATTTTCTCTTGGATTTGTAATATCTTCTTTAACTAATTAATTATCTTTCCTAATCGATTAGTGTTGTATAAATAGAAAATCTATTTAGTTAGTCATGGTTAATGAGAGGAATGATGTGGCGTGTTTCTATTGGTATGGCACATAGGGCACACCCAAGCAGTGGCACAGACGATCTCGACCCCTTTAACCTCCTCTGCACGCGTCTTCTGAGTAAAATCTGACGTCCCAAAACCCCTCAAGGATATTATGGAATCGAGCAGTTACATTCTTCCCTTATCTCCAACCGGTAGTTTACATATTTTCAACCAAAATCCCGTGATACTCTCCAAGCCTCTGTTTCCTATTAATCGAATATTAATCCCTGATTTTTAGAATCTTGCCAACATAAATTCCCTGTATAACTAAAACAAAGTGTTTCCAACCCATATCTACGAGAATATCTCACTTCAAATCCTCCAAGTACGATCCGGACAATTCTGCATGAAAGGAAACAAGTTTCCCGCCAAAAACGCTTCCAATCCGTGAAGAAGAAAGGGTCTCCCCCTATCCAGAGTAGGGGCGACCATAGCAGCTGGTGGTGAAAAGTAAAGAGGATGCCTCTTAGTAAATGAAGTACCCCTTATCCAAACTGAGGGTCCGAATAGGAGGTGTCCTCCGAGCGCTTTTACCAACTTTTCGAGCCTTATTTTTCCAAAAATGTTTATTGGCCAAAAATACCTACACACGCATAAAACACCATAATAAGTACAAAAATGAGCACTATCAATATATAGAATCGAGACAAATAGGACACAAAAATGCGTCCATCATGTAGATTGTTTAAAACGTTTTGTATTTTTTTAGGTATTTTGGAGTTAGGGACGAATCCGTAAGTATATTTGAGGTGTGTATGTGTATTATTGTGAACATTGATTTTTCACCTAAGTAAGCCAGCTTTTCCACTGGAAGTACTAACCATGTAACTTGATTTGAATCAACCTAATTTAACAAATTTCACAAAGTCACACCATAAACAACTAAACAACTACTTAATAAATTCTTAAAACAATTACTCATTGAAATCCCGAGATTTTGTTTGTCTTGGGGTAAAAAAAAAGTTATAGTTAAATATTGTTTTGTTGGATGTGGATTAGCTCTTTACCTTTAGTCTGTAATTCATGTGCCCCTGAATCGTTGAAACTTTAAGAAAATAAAATAAAATTACAAAAATGTGATAGATACTGGCAGTGCAGCCATCTATTCTCTATTTCGTTGTTGATTCTCTATATGTTTATGCTTGAATTTAGGTTAATGCAACCACTTATTCTCTATTGCATTAATTGTTAAATATCCAAACTCTTGAAAAACTATATCCGATTTTTGTAAACATTGTGTTTCCACCTCAGTAAGTACGATTTGTTGTTGGAAATACTGACCATGTTGGAAGTATTGACCCTGTAACTTGATCTTAATCATGGAAATCAAAAAAAAAATCACAAACCATAAGATAAGCAGTTACTCAGAGATGAATACCTTGCCCCATCCCAAGTTCACTAACACTAGGAGATATTAACTCAATTACCCTACCTTATATTAAATGTGATATAAGATAGAGTATCAAAACAAAGTGCTGGTCGCAACGAGCAGTTAGAGCTCGACTGAACTGCGACTGGTGCTCTAAGTTGTTGGAAACACACCCGAACCAATGTAACAACATAGTTAATAAAAAAAATGCACCACACTTTGGCCTAAGATGCTGTTGGACTCTGGATAGGATGGTAAATATTGAACATTATCCTAAAATAAATTTTCAAAGAGCTGATTGGCCCGACAGTTTGTAATAAGCACCGCCTGAAAACCAAAAAATTTACTTGATTTCCATAAATATGGTTATTATAAATATAGCACTTCAGGTTTCTAGGGAAGATCATCAATAATACTTAAATAAAAATAATCATTGATTTATAATTCATTAAGTATGCCAAATAAATGGTAGAACAATAACCCAAATTATTATTTTTTTAAAAATATATAAAAAAATGTAATTGAACCTTAATGTAGAAGCTAATATTGAATAGAGTGATCAAACCTTCTAAGAATCTTATTTTTAGAAGAAAAAGATATAGCTAAACAATCCATTATTTATTCATTTTTTTTCTTCAAAAATCATCGGTCGCATATTCTTCAAAATTGGACTCTATGTACTTCATTTTGTTGTCTGCGCAAAGTATTGCCTGCTTTACTTCCTTGTCCTTACTTACTGCACGTTTCCTACCTCTCATATCAGATGTCTCCTTATCTCTATCTTTGGTATTATATATAACATTCTTTCCGCGACCTGGAACCTGTAGAGAAAGAGAGTATTACATGCAAACATTGATCCATACCTGAAAAAGATAATATTACTACTGTTTTAGTATGATCGCCATCAGAAACCATTGATATGATGAACCATAAAAGATTATATCAAAAGCAAAATCAATTAACAAAATCACATGACTTTAAAAATAACAACCCAAATGTTAACAACAATATAGTGTAACTATAAACAACTGTTGGTCGGCAACTAAACCTTGCACTGATAGTCTAACTGGAATATCGTTTTGTTACAACTCTACATCTGCTGCTTCAGTTCACTTTTCATGTGCTTGGTTAGTTGCATGTTCTCACTATTACTGTTATAGTTCAATTCATTTTGCAGGGTTTTTCAATCCCCAAACAATCCAAATATTTCATAGGAAACTCGATCACCTTCGGGAAAAATTCCCTAGGTTTCTGAATATCAATCCTTCGTATTTGGACGGGCAACTATCACCATGACTCTAATATACTTTGTTTGTACCAATCAAAGAATGAATCATATCTATAAACAAAAGAAAATTAGATGTATAATACCACAATGACTTACAAAATAGTAGACCATCTTCCCTTTTCAAAGGTCTGTCATCAAGAGCTTTTAATGAGTCCACCCCAATCATCATCTACAACATAAAATCATTTAACAGTGTGGTGAATTGGGAGATGTTGAAAGTGACATCCAATTCAACATCTGAGAGTAGAACAATACTTAAATAAATTCTGGAAGCAATTATTAATAGTTCGTATAATCTCAAGTCGGTTTTCCAACATCTGAATTATTAATACTTCTGATAATCTTTATGACTAAAAACTTATACTTTGCCATGCCAATTAGATTTTTATTTTTTTTATATCAAATCAATCATATTTTCAATGAAATTATATATATATATATATATATATATGTTTTTAACAAAATTCTGATCTCCATCCACGCCATGACTTGCAGTTCTGAAAACACGTTGAGTTTCAGTTTGGCCTCCTTATAACAACCCAATTTACATCTGCTCTTCGCACACTCCGTAAAGAAGAATATCAATATAGTAACATAAAACTTAAATGACAATAGTATTCATGTTTTTTTTTATGGAATCATATATTTTTTGGAAATGGAAGGCCTTCTTTAAATCTCATATATATCATGTAGTACCCAATAATCAAGGAAATGAGTGTTATTTCATCAATAAGCAATCTATTCTCTGATAAGTTTAATCTAATCATTTCATATTACGTCTTCCCTATTTTTCAAACTCCTACAATAATTATATTCTAGCTTTCTAGCTAGGAACACGTTGGAAGTTCTCTTTTTTATTCATCCCACTCAAAGCTTCGGTACCCATCTACACCATCTCCCTTAAAGTAGTCCATGAACAATGTACTGCAGCTAACCTCGTCAAGAGCATAAATTTAAATTCCTACAAAGTAGCTTACAGATCTTTATGAACTTCCATTCATTACCTAACTGGAAGCAACCACTGTCCTAAGGGGCAACGGAAAGCTGAATATACTTCAACTCTATGCATGCTTAACATTTAAAAAAAAAATCGGTTATTACCTTTAATGAATATACTCCAAAGTACCCCTGACGCTTGTTGTACTTGCATCGCTTTTCCATCTAAACCATGAGTCGCCGAATGAACCCCGAATCAAGTCAGTTGGATTTAGCACTCATCCTCGACCTACATCCGTTCATAAAAAATTAGAACAAAGTACGTAGAAAACTACAAATCTTACCATGTTTTCTGAAGTGCATAAGGGATGAAGATATGATTTTAGTTCGGTGTTTTCTTCCATTAAGTTTGTGTTATTAAGGGATAATGTATGTGAACTTCAACATTTAATACGCCACACCAGGACAACATAAATAATGGTACCTAAGTTTTGAATTTTGGTGTGGAAATATACTTACATTGAGTGTGCACTTAATACAAAGTCTACAGGTGATATTTATCTTGAATCCTATTATTGGGGCTTCAACCCAATAGGATTTTGGGGGCTTAAAATGCTATGTCTAGCCAAAAGACGGGAAGGGGGACCTCAAGGTATATGAAAAAGTCAAACGTACCCTCACCTAAATTTCACTATTCATCAAAAAAGAAAAAATCCTATATGTATAATATTCTCTTCTCCTCCTTCTTCTTCTTCTGTTCTCATTGAAAAATCAATATGAAATCGATGATCACGATTTCATCATGAAGAAGATGAAGATCATAAAAAATATCTATATTATCTTTTGCTCATCCTCCTCTTCTCATTCATAAATCATGATGAAGATGATGATCATAATTTCATCATGATGAGGATGATGATCATAAAGAAAACCCGAAACTATGATCTTCTCATTCTCATTCTCATTCATAGTTTTCCCAGTTGTAACAGCAGTTACGGCTGGGAAAACCCATCCTTTTCTGGTTCCGGAAACCAGAAAAAATCAGAAAAACAATTTCGGCCAAGAGTTCTTTATTTTCCCGCCGTAAATAAAAAATACGGCTTGGAACACCAACAATTCCCAACCGTTTTCGCTAACTACGGTTGGATCGACAAATTATCCCAGACGTAAACAGTGTTTTCGACTGGAAGTTCATCATTTCCCAGCCGAAAAAGTGTCAGTTGCTGCTGGGATCTCATGTTTTTCCAGACGAAATTGCAAAAAACCCATATTTTTAATGGATGTTTTCCGATTTGAATCAACAAAAAATCGTCCAAATATAAGGTTATCCAGAGTAATTATAGGATATGCTCCACCATATTAGGTGGTTGATTTTCAAAAAAGTTAAAAAAAATCCTCAGAGTCCTCTTACTTAATCAAAAAAAGAGAGAAAAAAAATTGATGAAAAAAAGTTTTGATTTTCATAAAATAGTGCAGTAATTAATCCTAATTCATACACTAATCATAATTATTTTACTTAATCACCCTAATAAACACTAATTCAATTAAGGGTATATTAGGCATTAATAAAATAATAGGATAAGGGGTTATTGGATTTGCTATTTCATAACCCAAAAAAGCCCCCAAAACTAGTTGGATTTCAAGCCCCAATAATAGGATTCTTTATCTTAAACCGGTATTTTCAATTTTGTAACTGTCTCAAAAGCCATGACCTTGTTAGACCTATTACGATAATCTTATTACCACTTGAGCACAAAACAATAAGAAATATTGGTATACAATAACCTTACCACTTGCGGAAAAAACACAAAGAAATATTTGTATACGTATTCTACAAAATGCATCTTACTGTTGAAATTCAGGAAAGGGCTAAAATTACTAATTATGTCCATTTAAATTATCTTACCTGACAACTTAATGCAAGTGGTGTTATCTATCTATCTTTGACTACCTTGCTAAGTGCAACATTAAAGAGTTGGGCTGGGATTATATTAGGAACTGATTAAAAACAACCTTTAATAGTGTAATATAGTTAAATGCAACCCAACATTAAAATTCCAAATATGTTTTCACTTAATTTACGTGGGTAACCAAAATCCTCCTTCATTGTGTACTTCCTCTCATGTTTGATTAATCGGTAGTTTCCCACGAAGAATAACCAAAAGCAACATAGGCTGAATATGCAATACTCTTCCTAAAAGTAACCCCGAGGTTTGTTTGCCTTTACAATTGATATAGGGCATTTGATGTTACGTGATTTATCGATCATCAGACGAATAATTACGTGATAGATCAAATGATTCCCTGTTTTATTATAGATGTATCATGTATGTGAAATCAAAGAATCGATGAAAGTGAAACCCTAACTTCTAAAAACTTAGAAGAAGATGATGTTAGAGGTGGGTTTCAGTCACCTGTATAAATTAAGTGAAGCCCTAATTCTAGGATTGTTGGCGTTGTTTTGCTACGGGTACCAAGATGATATCCGACATGCTTTTAAATTTATATTGACATCCAAAGCAGGTAAGGTTTCATCCTACTCAACTAAGTTATGCATGTGTATTGCAGAGATGATATTGCCATAGGAAGCAGGTAAGGTTTTGGCCTTCTCAACTAATTTAACTGTGCCATCCGTGGGAGTCGAACCCACACCTACATGGTTGAGAACCATGCGCTCTACCATTTGATCTAAAATAGCAAACAACATTTAATTAATGGGTTTAAGATAATGGCACTTGAGCGTAAATGGTTCACAGGCATAAAGTGAAAGCATGTAAGCAGATTACTTATTAACATGTAAGCATATAATGGTTATCGAGCAGAGAATTTTTACCTTCAGCTTACTTATTAACATGTAAGCAGTCATCTTCGGAAACAAAGTCCCAAATAGAAATTCTTCATTTACAAAGCAGATTGTGGAACTCCTGAAAGTTGACTCAACCCCCTTGAAAGAGCTTGTAGTCAAGCAAATGTTAAAAATCTGGACCATGTCTTATCTAAATAACGGTCAACCTCTTAGCAAAAGCTGTGTTACTCACTCACTAATGAGTAGACACTTGAATATCTTGGGACTAAGCTATTTACACATGCTTGAGATTGGCCCCTGATCAGATGCTTTACGACTGACCCAGAAACACCATAAGTTAAAAAGTAATTTGAGAAAAAGTGCACAGGAACTTCCAAAAGAAAAAAGGATCAAAAGGGAACAACAAAAAAATGTAGAAGATGAGCAGGAGCATTACCTCATTGTCATCACGAAAAAATAGTTCAAGATTTCTTCGATTGTAGTCCGAACCCAGCAGACAAAGCAAACAGGTGCAATACTTCAAGACATGACGACGGGTTTAGAAGTAATTGGCAGATGCATATATTGTATCCTGTCACAAATCAAAGAAGCAAATAAATAATAAACCATTCTGTGTCATGCATGCCTTTCTTAAAAGAAAAATGATTCTTGAATAATTTGGAACTTGTGGCCATATAAAAGGAATCTTAACAAAGGTCTAGTTCGTTTATCAATTTTGATGTACTACTATATAGCCAATCAGAGAGCATATAGTTTCTATTTAAACCGAAACTAATTCCAAAATTGCAATCTGATCACGAACCTAATCTACTTTTATGAGGTATACATGAATCGGCTGTAAACAATTTAATAGTAAAAGAGTCCAAACCACCATTACCAAACAGCAAAAGTACCACATATCCACTATCACCTGCAAGCACCGGCCATTAAATCACATTATGTAGCATCTTTTTGCCACATTAATGGCCTCTGATAGACCTGCAGCTAAACTTAGAACAGTTTTTCCCCTGGTTACAGATTACAAAACCCTTAGCATGGTTATAAGAACATACCGTGCTCCTAAAATCATACCTTTCTGAAAACATATTAGCTGAAAATGATGTGAATAACCAAACTAATGTTGTAAACTATGTTGTAAAAGGCTCCACGGGCGCTCGCCTAGGCGCGCGAGGCGCCCAAGGGGAGCCTAAGAAGAAAAGCGCCCAAGGCGCCAAAATAAACTTACTTCTGTTATTTTCTAATTCTCAGGCACTCGCCTTGGGCGCCTTAGGCGCTCTAGGCGCTAGGCTTGGCGCCTCGCCTCGCCCAGCACTTTTTACAACATAGGTTGTAAATGTTGTCCATCAACACAGATAGATAAATAATCTTAAAAAGCAAAAGGTATACACCAAGTTGTGTGTGCATAATAAGAACAATGATCAACTCCAAGTTATGTGTGCATAATAAGAACAATGATCAACTCCACTGCTAACTTGCACAGCTGAAGTTCTATAACTGTCTTTGTAGACAGTTTACTGCAGCGTGGTCTTTGCTTCTATCAATGCTACCTGAGCATATAATTTTGTTTACGTGTGTGCATTGTTTCTCATAGTTCCTATAAATCTGTTCATCGTACATATATTATATTTTTTATTGAAATAATTAACAACAGTAGGGTAAAGTTCTGATAAGCTTCAATTTATAAAAACATTTATTTAATGGATCATTGTGAATTTGACTATGCAAAACAAAGAACTATTATTTTACAAACCTTATAATTTGAGAATCAAAACAACATCTATGAATTTGACTATGCAAAACAAAGAACTATTATTTTACAATCCTATGAACTACTTTATTAAAAATGTAGAATAAGAAATTCACCACACTAAAAAAAAGACAGTCTGTAAATATTTTAATTTCACCATACACACAATAGGCGACTACAAAACAATAATATACTCCACTGCTTCTATATGTGATTCTGCAAAATATTTGGTGTAAGAGAGAGTTACTTACTTCATCTCAAATTGATGTCATGATCTGGATCGAAGTTTACAACCCCTGAAAGGAACAAATATTAAAATCCTCCGGCATACTGTCTTTTTCTCTGCCAAAGATTTTAAAAAAAAAATGTATAGCATGTCAACATCATATAATTCAAATATCTAACTCTGAATGATTCAAAATAAGTTGTTAACCAATAGCGCAAAGCATGAAACATCTATATATACACCGTCTTGAAGTTTGTATTTTTATTTTTAATCAAATCTTACCGGTGAGGTAGGTGTTGTCGATCCTCCATTGTAGATCCTCCAAATTTGTAAAACAGAATTTGTTGCAAGGAATGTCAATTGAATTAAGCACGAGAGGCTTAACCTTTCTGTAGAACTTGAAGTAGGCACTTTGTTCATTCTTTGCGGGATGAAAGCGAGGCTTTGCACATGGAAGGTTCAACTGGTCAATCAAACACATGTCACCTTTCAAAGATACGCTTCAAACTTCCTGATAATTCTTAGGTACCACCACATGAAGAGATTTTACCAAGCTTCACTGGTTAATTACTACTTGAAAGAAGATGCATTCTTTTTTGCTTCAGTAGTCAAATCTTCTTTTAGTACAACTTGGCTCCATTCCAAGTCCAAAATAGGCAGCTGCTTGTATATATGACATCTTTGCTCACATGGGAGAAATGACTTGGGCTTGAACTGCATCTTTAAGAGCGCTTCCCATGTCACTTAGGCGATAACATAGACAACATCGTTCACAAACTACAGGATAAAACACATTTGAGAAATACCTGTTATGCAAGAAAGCTGTGGGAGTCAGCATCACCGATCAACGTAACATGTACATTAATTTTAGATTATTTGGACTTATGATTCATTAACTTTTGTTGTCAAAGTTGATACTAATGAGGGACCACACTTAAACACAGTTACAGCAAACCCTTCCGTAACTTGTATTAATTAACGATTGAACCCTTGTATGTCTCATTTAATAATCTTAAACATTACCTCTTGTGAATTCTGTAACATTTGAAACCATCCGGCATAGGGAGCAAAAATGCCTTGTATGTAGAGATATGAGATCTTCAATGTTCATGTAAATTGCAGAACACACAGAAACCATTTTGACGGCGGACGACAGTAGTAGACAAATATGAGGTTTAGATAATTGGTACCTTGAACAATGAGAGACCAACTGAAATGTGGCGACTTATCCAGCTTGAGTCTACCTGACGTTGAAAATGCAAAACAATTAACAATTGTAACCAATAAAGAAATATATAACTAAAAATAATATGGTGATATTACAACATTGTGAATAATGTTGCTGAAATTTGGAACCAAAAATTCATTCAGCGAAAACTAAAAACATATATACACGGCAAAATGATAAAAGCAAACAAACGAAGGAACAAAAAATATTAAGGGGTCAGCGAAACAACAAAATTTTTTTTTTTTTTTTGGATCTAGTTACTTAGGACCTCTATGTTGTATTAGGCGCTAGGCGAGGCGAGGCGCCAGGCACCTCGCCAAGCACCTAAGGCGCGCTTAAGCCCCGAGGAAAAATTGGAAAACACCATAAACACTAAGAATTTGGCGCCTTGGGCGCCTTTTTTCTCGGGGGCGGGTGTTGCGCTTAGTGCGCCTTTGGCGCTTAAGCCCCAAAGGCGCTCGCCTTTTACAACATAGCTTAGGACCACAAATCTAAAATAGTACATCTTTGAAGATTGCCCTAAATGGTTCCCTTAACAGAGCTTAATTTGAAGATAGCTGAACCCAACTAAACGAAAATCATTCTCTATTCTATCATTAAGGGACAGATGGCGTTGAGATAATGGACTCCGTAGTTTCAGCCAAAATTCTGAAATCAGTGCTATGAAGGAACTAAAACCTTAGCCTAAAGAGTGGTTAATAACCTAGCATCTAAGTAGCCCACAAACCTGAGAGACTGATGAACTGTAGAAATTATTACACAAACATCATAAGTGGTTTATGAAAGATAACATGGTTAGCAGTATAGTATTTTACCTGTTTGGCATGCATCTCTAAACATCATAAGTTGTTGGCTGTGATGAAGTAAGAGTAACATCTCTAGACATAATAGCTCCAACCCGTCTGCATAAACCCGTCGTCATAAACAAATTTTAATTAGCATTTTTGTAAATGCTCTTACTTTTCCTGAACCTGGTGCAGTCAACCTGACGAAAGAAAGTCAAAACTATAAGATAGAGCGAAACAGGAAGAAGCACCCAAAGCAATGACTCAATCAGCAGAAAAAAGAACTTGTAGTTAATTTGAGACAGGGGAATTATGTCAAATCTTTACCTGTAAAATTCAATTGGATTGCTCCAGTCCATAGAATGCACCAAATGCAATTTCCACTAAGACATTGGAGGATCCTACGACCCGCTCACTAAATACTGGGACGGTTAATACAAACCCAATCCGAGACCTCCATATAAAACTTTTGCATCCATACATTAAGGATGCAGTGGAGAACACATAAGACACGTGTAAAAATTACATGAACGCATAATCTAACATGCATCAGAGAGTTACAAAGAAAGAAGAAGAAAAAAAAAACATATAGGGCAAGGTGAAAAAAGAGTTCTATCATTAAGCTCTTCACATAATTTTGTCATATCTGATTCAAACTTCTCGTGTGCCTCTCGAACTCTTGAAAGGACCTAATCTCCTTGGTCTGATGATGCTTAAATGGTAATGCAACAATTATTCTTATGTCTAACTCTAATTGTTTTACACCTTTATTAAATGATTTTAACAACAAACCTCAGTTTTCCTGCCAACTTTGTTCCCTTTACATATCCCAAGTGGACAGAATATCAGTTTACGCAAGCTTGCCAATTCTGGCTAAACCCGGAATTATCAACAATATTGTTCGAGAGCTCATTGTCCAACTTCTGTAGGATCCTTTACAATACACATGATGAGTTTGCCTAGCTGACAGTTTTCCCCTTCAAGAGTGATCAATTACATACAGGTCTGTATCCCTATCCACTATCATAACAGCAAATTGTTTGAACTATATGCTTTGTCTCATTATGTTTTGAAAACCACAGGGTATAATCATCATCATGGACGTGTACAAAATGTACCTGAAATTTATAACAGACTTTACATGGTATGCGCGGTATAAACATTCACATATATCGTAACATACACTAAAAAGAGTTAACATGCTTTTCTCTAAGACATTCAATTTTTTAGGTTAATAAAACAAATATCAGAGCAACAATGTATACGGTATCAATCACCTGTTTTCTTGGTGGAGACGGGAGATGATTGAGGTAGTCTTAGTAATGGCGACTGAATCAAATTTAAACTTTTGTTGGACTACATTGAAAATCCCCTAAATTTACCATCAAATGTATGAAACCCTAAGTTTTAAATTCTGAAATTGTGACAAAATCAATTACTTATGCCAAAATCTCTTCTTACCTAAAAACCCTTCAAGTACGACTGAATCCGTAAAAGAAGATGCAGATATTGTAAGCACTTGCAAAAGCATGAGAAGATGATGTTGTGGTCAGTAAACCACTGTTGCTGCTCAAGAAGGAGGAGTATATGAAGTTATAGATAGATTCAGGTATGGTGTATGAGAAGATTTAAAGAACCAAGGAAGGGTTGAGTTATAACATCAATTAACCTCTCTCTGCAACTCTACTAGTACACGGCAGGAGAGGACGAAATAGTGGAGGAAATTTCTCGTTTAGGGTTCTATATCATCGATCAAGCGTCGCCCTCTTATTTTTGTCGTCAACAATAACCAAACATTCCCCGTCGAAGTCAAACTCGATCCAGATGATCCCGACCGCCGGATGACAATTTTCGGTAAATCATGTCCACTGATTGACTCTTTGATCACAAATACAAAGACCACATTTTTTTATTACAGTGACTAGGTATCATCCCGGCCCGCTCAACCTTTATCGATTCTTTTTATTATTCATTTGTTTGGTTGGTCGATCAGTATCTTTCCATGCAATTTTAGTCTGTGTTCATAGCAGAATGATCACAATATTTAGTTGGTCGTGTCATATAATAGTGTGTTAATTAGTCGGGTCACAGTAACGTGTTTCATTAGTTGGATGATAGTAGCCAGATAAGGCTGGGGCCTACGGCCCCGGCTATGGAGAAATTTTTTAAAGGCAGATGTAGTGCCCACATTAAAATTAGTGTATTAGTTGGTCCTGTCTATAATAGTCTGAAGCATATTTAGTTAGTCGGGTTATAACATAACGGTCCCACTATTTAGTTGGTCGTGTCATATTATAGTGTGTTAGTTAGCCGGGTCATAGTAGCGTGTTTCATTAGTTGGATCATAGTAGCCAGATAGGGTCAAGGCCTACGGCCCTGGCCGTGGAGAAAATTTAAAGGAATATACTGTGCCCACATTAAAATTAGTGTGTTAGTTGGTCGCGTCTATAATAGTCGGGAACATATTTAGTTAGTCGGGTCATAACAGAATGGTCCAATATTTAGTTGGTTGTATCATATTATAATGTGTTAGTCGGGTCACAGTTGCGTGTTTAATTAGTTGGATTAAAGTAGCAGGATAGGTTCGGGGCCGAGGAGAAAATTCAAAGGCAGATATAGTGACCACATATTTAGTTGGTCATGTCATATTATATTGTGTTAGTTAGTCGGGTCACCGTAACATGTTTAATTAGTTGGATCATATTAGCCGAATAGGCCCCGGCCGTGGAGAAAATTTAAAGACAGATGTAGTGCTCACATTAAAATTAGTGTGTTGGTCGTGTCAATAATAGTCGAGAGCATATTTAATTAGTCGTATCATAGCAGAACGACCTCAATATTTAGTTAGTCGTGAGCCTATAAATTAGCGTGGACCTGTGACCCCAATGTTTTGTTGGCGGGGTCAAATTTCCTGGTACTTACGAACCTGGCTGTGGCCTTTTAAATAATTTTGGAGTAACGAACAACAGTAGACGTATTGATGGTCATTCGAAAGCGAAAACTCTAGGGTTTCACGTGGTGTAGCTCCGGTTTTTTCTCCCCCTCTTTTCTCTTTGCGTTTTCTAGTTTTCTTTTGATTTTGCGCTTTCATGGCGCAAAATCAAGACAATAATCCACCAGTTTTTGGCAAAAGGATATGGAATCAATCAAGATAAAAAAGTATCTATATCCCTATGAATAATTCATCAAACACTAATGCTATGAACCCTAACTCATCCGAGCTTGGGAAGCAGCACGAAGAATCAAATCCTAACGCGTTTAGGAATCTGATGGAGACCGGCAATCATAACGCGTGTAGGATTGAATTTAGCAATCATGGTGCGTTGAACAACAATCGTGGCGCTTCTCAGATTGAAGATGGAACTCATGGCGCGTTTAGGAATTCACAAGAAGATAGGAATCATGGCGTGAATGTGGAAGGATCTTATGCGGCTATATTAAGGAGGAGAACTCATTTTTTGTCACGAATTGATGCTGAAACTCTTTCCCATCCTCCAATTCGTTCCACAACTAATAATGATGTTTTGATTAAGATCCCACGCGAGACTCATGCAAGGATTAAGGCTGTGTGGAGATTTAGTTTGGTTGGTCGTTTGGTTTTTTTCAAAACCCTAAAGTTTGAAGATGTGAAAAGGGAGTTATTGAATCAATGGAAGCTATCTGGTTCGGTCCAGTTTATTCCATGGAAGAAGGGTTACTTTGTTATTAAGCTTGACAATGAAGATGATCGTAAACGTGTAAGTTATGATGGTCCATGGAAGATTAAATCTTCAAACGGAATATAACAGCTTAAAATTTATCCATGGACGCCTATGTTTGATCCTGGGAAAGATAAGATTACCAGAGCTGCAGTTTGGGTTCGTTTCACGGCTTTGCCAATGGAGTTTTGGGATGAAGAGACGATTTTTAGGATGGCAAGAGGGCTTGGTAAGCCGGTCTCAGTTGATCCGCGTACTTTGCGTCATGAATATGGTTACTTTGCTGCAGCTTTGATTGATATCGATTTTTCCCAACCTTTGGGAAGAATTTTGATTGATGGTGAGGAGAATGATGAAATTTTTGTTCAAGATTATGAAATACTTAACAGGCCAAGCTTTTGCGACTATTGTAAATCTATCGGCCACAAAAAATCTGATTGTAGAACAAAAAAGTATGATGATTTGAAAGATAAGGCTGAAGTTGAAACTGATCCTGAAATTAAAAAAGCAATTGAAGCTGATATGGATGATCTTAAGAATTTCTGGCAAAAAGAACGAATTCCTAAAGGTAAGAAGAATGTGTCGTCTGATGCTCCACTCTTGGAAAAAGAACAACCTAAGCATGGTGAGGAGCCCATAGTGTTGAAGAAGAAGCAATCAATGCTTGAGATGGCAACTGGAACACGTACAATCTTTCCTGAGCATTGCAATAGTGCTGGTGATACTTTAGAAGATGATGATAATGAATTGGAGGTGCCTACCGATGCTACAGCTTTGTCCGTGCCGCATGATGTTGTAGCTCCAATTGTTGAAGATCACAACAAGAGTGTTGTTTAGTCCGTGCAGCTTATGGATGGTGGCATATCTGAGCAGTGCGGAGATGATGCAAACGCTGGTGGTGAAGCTACTCCTGGGCTGCATAAAGAAGGTGCGGAATCTGTCCGCAATGAAGATGCGGAATCGTTTTTACGGAGTGTTGGTGCAGCGCTTGAGGAGATGGTGCATGATAATTTAACAAAGGAGGATGATATCGATTTGGAGATGCAAGAGATGGAAGCTTATAGGAATTATGAGGCCATGAAAGAAGCAACTAGGCAACGTGAGGCTGATGCCGAAGCTTCCAAAATTCAACAAAATATTGCTAGGACAAAGCTAGAGAATTTGAGGAAGCAGGTTTTGGATTTGCATCATTCTCCGGTTAATACTCCAATTGCTATGGATGCTCATGAGGAAGCTAGTTTTAGTGCTGCCACTAAGACTTCAAGAAGATCTACACCAGCTAAATCTTTAGAAAACTTATCTCTTTCTAATAGGTTTGAAGCTGGGACCGAAGACATTGATAAGGTGGTTATTGAGGCTGATGAAGTGATTGAGGATGTAGTTGCTACCAACACCTCAAACATAGTTGAAGAGGATGCAAGGAATTTAGAGGTCCTTGCTGATAAAGAGCTAGCTGATCGTGAGAAGAAGGAGTTAGATGACAAGAAGAAAAAATCGAAAGCTCCTAAGAAGAAGACAGTTGTTGTGGTAGCTGTCAGTCAAGTTCAAACACGAGGTGGAAGGTCTTCTAGACAGGGTTCGGCAAGCCCTTCAAAGAGTAGAGTTAATTAATGCGGGTCATTTATTGGAATGCTCAAGGCTTGGCTAAAGAAGGTGCAAGGGCCAAGTTGGGTGAGCTTTATCGCTTGCACAATCCTGATGTTATTTGTATTGCGGAGCCTCAGGTTCGTTGCACTACACGTTTTATTAGGAAGCTTAATTTGCTTGATTTTTGTGAAGATGTTATCACTAATGAGGTGCATGGTCAAAGAGGCAACATTTGGGTCTTTTGGAGGAATTCTATTGTTAGGCCGATTGTTTTATCTTCGTCTAAACAGGCTATCACTTTGGATTTTTCTGGTAATTTTATCACGGCTGTTCATGCTTCGTCTGATGCGGTAGCTAGGAGATCTCTTTGGCGTCAACTGGGGCTGGGATATATTTCCATTCCGTGGCTGGTGTTAGGTGATTTCAATTGTGTATTGCGTCTAGATGAGAAGAAGGGTGGTAGGCCGATCAAAGAAATTTATATGAATGAGTTTCGAAGTTGGATCTCTGACAATGGTTTGGTGGAAGCGGATGCTATTGGGAAGAAATATACTTGGTCTAATTGTCGGAGCGGAGTTCATAGAATTGTTTCTAAGCATGATAGGGCAGTTATCAATGGTGCTTGGCATGATAAGTTTGCTAACTGGAGGTGCAAAGCTATGCCTAGGATATGCTCGGATCATTCCCCTCTTTTGGGTTTTGATTTTGATAGTCCAAGGCCGAAGAGGGCTCCTTTTAGAATTCAGAAGATGTGGTTTTCTCATCCATATTTTTTGGATTTCGTTAGGGACAATTGGAATGTTAGGTTGGATGGTGCGCCTCCTTTTGTTTTTACGTCTAAGTTGAAGCGATTGAAGGATGCATTGAAGATTTGGAATAGAACGGTGTTTGGGGATGTTAAGTTTCGCTTAAAACAAGCGGAATTGAATCTTGATAAGGAGAATGATATTTTGGATCATAATGTTAGTTGTGAGATCCAATTTTTGAAGGTTGCTGATGCCAGGAAAGTTGTTGATGATGTGCGTTCCGAGCTGGCCACTATGCTCAAGCACAAATCGAGAACTAGTTGGTTGGAGGATGGTGATCAAAACACTAGTTTTTTTCACAATGCCATTCGAATGAGGAGGAGCCAAAACACAATTTCGGAACTGAAGATTTCTACTAACTCTACTTTGTTTTTGCAGGATGAAATAAAAGATTACATTGTTGATCACTATCGTGCAAAGTTCAATGGTGGAGCTGTTAATATTGATCCGAGCTTGTTTGATTATGAGCATGAGAGCATCTCAGCATATGAGAGTACTCTTATGGATGCTATCCCATCCTTGGAGGAAGTTAAAGAAGCGGTTTTTGATCTGGGAGCGGATTCTGCACCTGGCCCTGATGGATTTACAGGTTCTTTCTTTCGAATCTGTTGGAACATTATTTCTAGAGATCTTTTTAATGCTATTGCTAACTGTTGGGCGATGAAGAAAATTCCTAATGGCATTAACTCTAGTTTTATTGTTCTAATCCCAAAAAATAATAAGTCTGATGCTATTAAGGACTATAGGCCAATCGGTCTAAGCAACTTCTTCTTCAAAATCATTACAAAGATTATGGCGACCAGGCTTGGCTCGGTGTTGAATAAGTTGATTTCTGAAGAACAAGTGGCGTTCATGAAAGGAAGAAATATTCATGAGAACATAGCTTTGGCCTCGGAGCTGATCAATGAGATTAGCGTTGAACGGAAGCATGGTAATGTCGGCCTTAAATTGGATATAGCCCAAGCTTTTGACACGGTTAGTTGGGAGTTTGTTGTTGAAGTTTTTCGTCAATATGGTTTTTCTGAGGCTTGGTGTTCGTGGTTGCTTAGTATTCTTAACTCTGCCCGTATTTCTATTATGATTAATGGTAGCCCTGAAGGTTTTTTCAGTATCACAAGAGGTCTTCGTCAAGGTGATCATCTTTCCCCTCTGATTTTTGTTCTTATTGAAGATGTTTTGAGCCGCAATCTCTCCAAGTTGTTTGCTGCTAGAAGTATGCATCACATGGTGAGTAAGAAAGGTGTGTCCCCAACTCATTTACTCTTTGCGGATGATATTCTTATTTTCTGTAAAGGCAATCTTCATAGTTTGCAGAATTTGAAGGAGATGCTTGGCATGTATCAACGTGCTTCCGGGCAGTATGTTAGTTATGCCAAAAGAAAATTCTATTTTGGTGGAGATAGACATTCTCGTGTTGTTGCTATTGCAAACTTTATGGGCATGGAGAGGGCGCTATTCTCGGATAAGTATTTGGAAATCCAATTGAAACCTGGTATTGTGCGTCATATTCATGTTCGTCAGGTTATGGAAAAGATTATGGATAAGCTGGCTGGTTGGAAGGGTAAGCTCTTGTCTTTTCAAGCCCGGTTAGTTTTGATCAAATCAGTAATCTCTAGTTATTTGCTTCATTCCATGGCTGTGTATAAATGGCCTTGCACAGCCATCAAAACGGTGGAGAGGGCCATCCGCAATTTTTTGTGGTCTGGTGATGCTGAGAAGCGCAAACATTTCACGGTCCTTTATGATGATTTATGTCGTTCTAGGCGTGAAGGTGGGCTTGGGCTAAAGAAGTTGAATGATGTTAATAAGGCCATGCTTATGAAGTTGTGGGTTTCGATTCGTGACTCTAATAAGACTTGGGCAAGATTCTTGAAGGCAAAATATTTCAAGGTTAGTGGCAACTTGATTGATTATAAGTTGGGTTCTTCGGTTTTTCCAGGAATCAGATTGGTTCATAACTTTGTGCAGCGACATACACGCTCAATTATAGGTAACGGTGCTAATACTTCCTTATTTTTTGATAATTGGTGTGCTGATTTTTCAATTGCAAGCCGCCTTGGCATTACAACAAAGGGGCCTAATGATTTTAAGGCCAAAGTTAGTGATATTATTGTTGATGGCTCTTGGGTTATTCCTCCAAAGACTAAAGATTTGATGATATGTTGCAATATTGATGTTGATAATTTGCCTCTTATTGGTGGTGGAGATGATTATAAGATTTGGGACTTGGACAGTAAGGGTGCTTTCTCTGTCAAGTCTGCCAAGGCTGCCATCCGTGGGCCTATTGAAGTATCGCCAACTGCAGCTCTTTTCTCTAGAAGTGTTGTGCATCGTACTTTGAGTGTTCAATACTGTAAGTTATTTCATAAACAATGTTGTGCTTCCGATGATAATATTATGAAGAAGACAGGTAGGGAGATGCCTTCTATGTGTCGTTTATGCAAAGATGATTGCGAGGATGTTAGTCATATCACTTGGCATTGCAAACTTGCTAAGAGGATTTGGAATTGGGCAACGGCTATTTTTGGTCTTCAGCCAAATGAGGATCTCGTGACATCTTACAAGGTGGCAAAGGGCCGGAGTAGAATGATAAAAGACCTTTGGCTTGTTGCTAATCTGGCAATAGTCACGGAGTTATGGAAGTTGCGTAACAAAGCTTATTTTGAGAACATGCGGGTTCGTTGGCTGGAGTTTAAAGGTAGAGTTCATCAGGTAATTCGTGATAACTCTATTAGAATGAAGGGCCATATGCATAATACTTTGGATGATTTGCGTATTGTTAATTTCTTTAGAGTGAAGCATAGATCTTGCGATCACTCTGATCCAATTGAAGTTACTTGGTCGCCACCAAATCCTGGTGAACTTATGATCTGTTGTGATGGTGCATCTCTTGGAAACCCGGGCCAAGCTGGTTCTGGTGTTGTTTTCCGTGATTCCAACTCGTCAGTCTTGGGTGTTTTATGCGTTGGCCTGGGTTGGCAGACTAACTTCTATGCTGAAGTTTGTGCGGTTATCTACGGTGTTGTTGTTGCTCAAAGATGGAAGATGAAGAACTTGTGTATCAGATCAGACTCGATGAGTTGCATATTTGCTCTTCAAAAAGGAGAGTTACCGTGGCAACTAATGCAGAGATGGCGAATAGCGAAGTCTTTTTACAACAATATTAGCTATGTTCATAGCTTCAGAGAGGCTAATTTTTCAGCAGATATCTCGGCCAAACAAGCATGTTTGTTGGCTGAGGATCATTATGAGTTTTATGAGGGTAGGCCAGGTTTTATTCAATCTGTTGAATGGCCTGGAGAGGTTTACTATCGTTTTTAGGTTTTTTTAGCTTGCGGCCTTTTGGCTTAGCGCTAAATTAGCCTGATCCCTGTACAGTTTCGCTTTTTTATTCTATTTTATTGACCGAGTAAAAAAAAAGTATTGATGGTCATTCTTATTCTCGCATCGTTATTACCAGAAGATTAATTCTTCTGTTCTCGATTATGTGTTCAGTTATTTTAAAACAGTCTCAGCTTCCAGTAGATTAATTCTCCATTAAGCTTACCATTTAATCGGCTAAACAAACTAAATCAATAAACTTCCCATTTTCTTCACCTGCTTCTCGGAATAATTCACTTAACTATAATTAATGTTTCGACAAACATGACCACCATTCAAATTTTATTCGGTTTCCAAAAGTTTAATCAATGACCGTCTTTGGTAAGTTGGGTTCCATGGAGGAACAATACAACGCCAATGTTCTTTTGAACAATACCACGTGCTTCGTTCTAAACATCTAATACAAATAGAGACAGAGATAGCTGTGAAAGGGATTTGTATAAAAGTATAAATATTGACAGAATTTTGTGTTAGCTAGTTGACATGTGGAGATTCCACTAATACAAAAACTTTTGAACTTATCTTTTGTATGCAGCTAGAACCCAAATTATGTCTTCACCAGCTTACCTTTTGAAACACTTAACCATCCTTCAAATTCATATCCCACACGATTAGCAGCACTTTCTACATTGGCAGGATTCTGTGTTCCTCTTTCACACGTATCACTAAATTTATTCTCTTCTACACCAATAAGATGCTTCACATTGGCTTTAAATCTCCTAAAAATATCAAGTCCACTCATCATCATCCTCAAACAGGTCTACCATATCGTTTTATTAGTTGCTTCTTTCGAACCTGTTGCTGGGATAACAAACTTAGTGATACAAACTTAGATTCAGGACGTCCATATATGAATTGAAACTTCCAACTCTATGTAAACAACTAACGAAATCATGGCAGCGGCCCAGCGGAACCAAGTTGGTAATGATTTAGGCTTTCTGTCTAATACTTATTGTGTCTTTCAATCGGTGGTCCTTTTTTTTCTTTAGTGATAAAAAGACGGCAGCAAGATCACGTTTCTTCCCTCCATTATCACGCATAAGGAATTGCGACAACAACTGGTTTGTAGTCCATGAGGATGATGCTGTCAGTAGCTTCCAACAATTTTTTGGCAGAACCAATATGTGCGGCATGATCAATGTATGCATTGACGTCAGTTGGAAGACATGGGTATGTTTGTTGTGCTCTCATCTTTTCCCCTCTATAAATCGGCAACAACTTATATATACATATCAAAACAGCTCCTTTGATTTGAACTCCTTTACAGAAAATCCCCTACCATTATAAAGGCCGATAAATCAAAATTTAGGGAACATACTTATTAACAGAGTCAGGAAACGAATAAATAAGGAATCGGTAACGATTTAGGAAACCAATAAGTAAGGAGGTAATAAACAAATAAGGAAACGCTAGTAACAGACGGCAGAAATCCGAATTTTCAGAAGTTAGGAAAGTGTTCTCAGAGAAAAATGCCTCCCTTGGTATCTTAATTTCTCCAAAAATTCACAAAAATAAAGGAGCCATATGGATCCCTGGATCCCTCTCTTAGTGCCTCTCTTATAGGTTTTGAAATGTTAGTGGTATTTTATTTAGACTCGAAATTCCGTTTTCTTGTTAAACTTTGTTCTAGAAGTATCAGGAAAAAGACATATTATGGAAGCGTAGTAAAAACGGAAGTGTAACCGTATTAGGAAACACATGGATCCGACGAATGAAAATATCCCTCTCTCGATTCTCAATCCGAGCCTTACGATGTTAAAATTGATGGTCTGATATATCAGTCTACACAAAAACCACTTCTTTTTATAATATAGATGTGTACACCTCATAAATTCCAATGCCACCATCTAAGTCTAGAATATATAGGAAGGTTTTGATTACCATGAGTCGACCCCGCACAACAGGTTTACAAAGGACCAAATCATTATTCATAGGTCAGAATCTCAAAATAATGATCATATCCAATCATGAATCTAGAATTTCTTCCTAAGTCAAGGTCATAGTAACCCATCATACTACTAAGACTGAAAAATCAAGCATAATATGCATACGAGTTGTTTCCCCAAATAAAATAGTATATATATAATATCAAAATGGATGGGTTACCGCCCTACTAAGATAACATTGCTCACAGATGAGTTACCGCCCTACGATATATTAATAAACAGAAATAAATAATATCAAAACGGATGAGTTACCGCCATACTAAAATAAGATTGCTAACGGATGAGTTACCGCCCTACTCAACTTAGCAAAGAGCTGCGGGAATCATAGACACTCTTCACGAGGAAACCAGACAACGCATATCACACAATATACCCATTCAATTACAAACAACATGCTCACAGAAAATAATAACTCAACATGCTCGCAGATAAAGTAAACTTAATGATTACAAGAAGGTTACAGAGTTCCCACCTATCTTAATGATAAGCCATGCCTACCTCAAAATCCACAATCCACTGCTTCATCCTCTGAATCAATCGTTGTTAATATAGACTAATTGTAAATCATACAAGCACTCTAAGAATTTATCCATTAGGCTCATACCATGTTCATACATAATATTATACGAATTCCCAGTTAATGGCTAAGTAAAATATTAATTGTTCTAGTTTTATCAATGCTTCTATAACCTGATATTTAGTGTTCTTGGCTTAAATCAATATCTACTTACCGAAATGAGGTAAAATTGGATGTCATCGGAAAGCTCTCGAAAATTTTTACAACTTTATAGAAGGAACCGAAAGCTAAATTGGAACATAAGTGGTCCAACAATACACAATAAGATATCTGGTCCTAACCCTAACCCGCGGTTTGGACTAGGGGTGTCAACGGGTCCGGGTCCTCCCGGGTATCACTAGACCCGGACCCTACTTATAATGGTCGGGTCCGGTTCCTAACGGTTCCGGATCCGGTTCCTAAACTTGTGGACCCAGAACCGGACCCGTTTAAATACCCGGGTACCCGTCGGTTCCGGGTACCCATTGGTTCTTAATAAAACTATTTAAAAAACCTCAAAAACTTAATATATTTCTCTTTTTGGCTTGGATTTAAGTAATTTCTATAAAAATTTATTATTATTTCTTATTAATGTACTAAATAAAGGTTAAATGTAAGAGAAAAAAAATTAAATGAGTAAAATATCAAAGCTAAAACTAGCAAAAATACTTGTAATTTTGCTAAAAATATGAATAAAAGAATGAATAAACGGGTACCCAACGGGTATTACCCGTTTGGACCCGTTTAAATTCGGATCCAATCGGGTAATTACCCGCCGGGTCCTAAGTAGCTAATGGGTCCAACTTTAGGACCCGGAACCGGACCCAAATATACCGGATCCGGTTCCGGGTCCGGGTAATGGGTACTCATTGACAGCCCTAGTTTGGACGGACCTGGCCCGCTAATCCTACGCATGAATTGGTCTGACTCACAACGATTCAAACGAGTCAACTGAGTCAGATGTCTGACTCGGTCATCTTCTTCACCTTTTCTGAAAAATTTACCAAATGAACATTAGAATCAATTCAAGGGGTCAACTTACAAGGTCCCTAGATTACTCATTCCAAAACTAAATAAAGCAAATGATGGTTCAATAGAATCACAGAATGACCCTCCACAATATTTGCCAAGTGAATATTTCCCAAATCCTGATCGAACTTATCTAATATAACCCAAACTTATGGTCACTCGTGACATATTACATATGGTTTTTGCTTCGTCAGGGAGTTTTTGATCATCAATATCTCACTCATAACTCAACCAATTCGGACAAAATTTATATTTACAGAATCCCCATCTGGCGTACTACAATTCTCATTAATAGATCTAAGTCTAGTTAAGTGCCTAAGATACTTAGATATGTCTCTATATAATGGTCAGTGGACTAAATCTATAATACAAAACAGAAGGGGTTTTTGAGCCTTGGACGGTCGGATAACATTTTGAGAGACAGACATTGCATCCGACCATCCCAGTCTCATCCCATACAAAGATATCCAACGGATGTAAGATTTGTAACCTCTTTCAATTATGAATATATGCATTGATGATCCTCATAATTAGTTCCTCAACAATTGATTAAAAAAATTAATGTAACAACAAAACAATAAAGTTAGAAAATAAATATTACAACCATTTAAAACTCATATTTTACACTTATATATCAATTCTTCTTTATATAAAGGAGGATGTTGAGGCTAACGTGATCGTGTTAAATTTTATGTTTTCTCTAATATTAGGATGCCACGTCGGCATATAAGTTTTACGAACCGAATAAACACGTCTCCTGGGTCAAAGGATGTTACCTACAGTTGAAAAGGTTCGAGATACATGTGGTTAGGCTTAAACAACACGACTCTTCATCAAAAGAAACTTCTCTCACATTGTTTTTCAAATCTCTCAAATGAGAAGAAGCGTAATGTATATTGGTAATTGGTAATAGTGTTGGTCATGTTCTGAGAACATGGGCGCGATTACAATCCCCCGATAGTTTTAACACGTTGTCCATGTTGCATCCTCCTGTACAGGTAAGAAATTATTTCCAATTTTCTTCTTCTTTCCTCCATTAGAGTTTAGAGAGGGGGTGCCAAAAGATAGACATGCTTTACTAGGTTTTCTGCACACGACTTGCTTCTCTGTTTGATAGAGATTTATTTGGTTACGACTAACAACAACATGCATTTGTCGAATGTAATAAATTCGGTTTATGTTTTTTAACTGTCGAGTAGGACGACATAAGCCTCCGAGTGTTCATGCACCTACGCTTTTTAGCGGTAAATTCTTAAACACAACATTGAAAGTAAAACTGAAGGTAAATGCTGATCTTAAACTTGGCAGCATGTTTAATATTTAATGTCATTCCAGGTATATTAGTTCCTGCACTAACCTTATTATTCCTGTGTTATAAGGCAGGCAACAAGGATTTTCGTATATTGATTGGGAGAGGAGTTGATGACCAGTATTTTGTTAAGAAGATAAGGAAATCCAAAAATCTACTTGATGGCTAACGAAAAGTATGTTGGGTGCAATAATAAAAAACAAGGAAAAATCAAATAAGCAAAAGTTATTGATACTTAGCTCCTTTATAATGGAAGTGATCGATTTGATGAAACGAATGAGCTCCCTATATCTCCGCAACAGCAACAAGGCAAAACTTTGGAAAAACAGAGTGAGTCACGTGTTCAACACGTTGCCCTTAAGACATTAGCGCCCGGCTACACTCAAAAGTGATGTTATAGCCCTCACAGGACGGATATCTCCAGGATAAAACACCCTACTACACCTACTACTAGCATATGTAGTAGATGCTCAACTTGAGCTTGGCAACTCCGAAAAAACCGTTAAGGAAAATCGCGAACTCTTAAGAAACGCTATAAAATATTTTCCCTTATGGGTCCCTCTAAAATATAGAGCAACCCCTTTCCCATAGATTTTAAAAAAGTAGTGAATTTTTTTATATAATGGAATAAAACAATTTAAGAAGAAAAACTCCCCGATGTGGGACTAAAAGGTTTATATAGTTTCTTAAAACTACTAAAATTTGGAAACTCCACGATGTGGGACTAAAAAGTTTCATTCACAAAATAAAACAATAAATTATAATTTTTTATTAAAACTTTAAAAAATTATTTTTTTATTAATTGTTTTCCAACAATCCCCCACATGAATGAAAACTCAATAAAACATGAAAACACAGATAGATCTTGGTAAATCAACATCCCAACCTCACGATCCAAACAGACTGATCGTGCAAGTGTTGAAATCATACTAGTCATTTCTATGTCCTCTCCCTCACACAAAAGTGTGTTGACCCCAGGGTCATACTATGGATTGCATAAATCATAATAGTATTGAGAGCTTTCATCTTTAGTTCTCACATGGTGAGACTATAGGTATCTTTCACCAAAGTGAAAAAGCATGAACTAGTGAACCCTTAGTGACCTTTAGGTCCTAAGTTCCAGTAATACCAAAACCATCAAAACGAAAATCACATAAAAGCGCAGGAAATACCATTTTAGGCAGAGGTGTCCATGAGGTCTTGAACCTTTGCTTAGTGAGATATTACCGGAATTACTTGCTAGAGACAGTGAACTATGTCTTGAACTGCTAGCATTTGATGTAATTCGTGATAACAACCACGGGTGATATCTCCAAGATTGCTGCCAAGCTCGTGCCGTTTTGTCCAATTTGGCACTGGACATATCCTGTTTCTCAGAATGCTCTAGAGAATCAAAGCTCATATTCTCATAGGAAGCGGCCCACTTCCTCATTCAGATAGGTGAGTTTCCATAAAGAGTGTTACTGCTACACCCCACTTCAATCTTAAATTGAAACTATAAAACTCATTAAGACTTCTTAAAGTCATCCTTCACATGCAGTCACACTATCACGTCTACACCATAGGGAAAGGACAGAGAATAAAATTCTCTGATAGTGTTTACCTTTACCCACCACAAATTAGTTGTCTCATTCGAAACCTTGATCTTGGGATCTCTAGTCAGCAAGGTTGAGTATCCTTCATGGCAAGTTTAATTTATGAGCTTAAGCCCCTTCCCCCTCGATGCATTTCTAACTATCTCTTGGGATAAACCTTTCGTCAAGATTGCGCGATATTCTCCTTGGACTTTATCCAATCAATGGAAATAACGCCGATTGAGATTAGTTATTTTCAGCTTTAGCTATTATATCTTGGCTAACACAATGTATAGATATAGCTGGCACAGGCCTATGCCAGAGAGGAATGTCTTCTAAAAAACATCTTAGGCACTCGGCCCCCTCTCGTGCTTTATCTCAATACTCTCAGATTCCATAATGAATTGAGCAATATATGTTTGTTTGTAAATCTTCCAAAAACAAACCCTGATGCTAGAGTGAAACATATCCACTCGTAGACTTAGACTCCTCTGAGTCAACTATCCAGTTTACATCACAAAGTCCCTCAAGGACAGCAAGATACCTTTGATAAATCAAATAAAAGGTAATAGAGTATTTTAGGTACCATAATACTCTACTCAGTGCATCTGAATGCTATTGCTCTGGACTACAATTATATCTACTTAACTCACAATATAGGCAATGTCTGGACTCTTACAGTTCATTAAATTCATCAGACATCCTATAACTCTTGAGTATTCAAGTTAAGATACTCCATTACCCTTTTTTCTTGAGTCTACAAGAATAATCGTACGGAGTACAAGCAGGCTTACAATCACACTGATTGTATCTCTTAAGCACAAATTCAATAATGAGAATGACTAAGACTACATATGTTAGATTATTTCTAATCCTCATCCCTAAGATTACATCAGGGCCTAAGTCTTTCAAGTCAACGTTCTCATTCAGCGCATGTTTTTAGTGGAATTAATCACATCTATGTTTGTATCAAGTATAAGCATATCATCAACATACAAGCATACAATCACACAGGCATCCTTAACAAGTTACTTGTAAATATACTTGTCAGATTCATTAACTTAAATCCACTACACATTATCACATGATCAAATTTTCCATGTCACTGTTTACGTGCTTATTTTATAAACCATACAAAATTTGTTCAACTTACAAACTTTGTCATCATAACCTTTCACTACAAAGTCCTCAGGTTGGTCTATGTAAATTTCTTTATCTAATTCACGATTTTAGAAAAGCTGTCTTAACATCCATCTGATGTATCTCTAATTTGTTTATGACAGCAATAACAATTAGCATCTCAACGAAGTAAATCTCGTCACATGTGAATAAGAATCAAGGAAATATACACCTTCTTTTAGTTTATAGCCTTTAGCTACCAACTTAGCCTAATATTTTTCTACAGTTCCATATACCTAATGTTTCCTCTTAAAGACTCATTTACATCTCATGGTCTTACTCTCTGGAGGTAAACTATAAACCTCCCAAGTCAGGTTCCGACGGACTGAGTCCATTTCACTAAATGAAGCTTCTTACCAGAATGGGGTTTCAGTAGATATCAAGGCTTCTTTACAAGTCCAGGGCTTAGACTAAGCTAGGCATGTTATGAAGTCGGCTTCATAAGAAGTCTCAAGTCTAATTTTTTACTTCTCTTAGGCTCAACCTTAACTTCATCTTCCTTTAAGATAAGTTCTGACTATTTGAAAATAAATCTAGGGGATCAACAACACATCTCTAATGAGGTACATGTTTTAAAAAAAAAAAAAAAAGTTTAAGAATAAACATGTTCAAAGAACCCAGCATCCCTAGATTATGTAATAGTATTCACAACAAAGTCATAAAAAATCACACCAAAGTCTGAAAAATCAGAACATACAACCAAAAATTTATATGCAGAAGTATACTCAGCATACCTTATATGAAGACACAATCAACATTTTTGGTTTCTATCTACTTCTTTTAGGAAGACGAATGGCAAACTTAGTCAAACACCCCCACACTTCGACGCATTCATAAGAAGGTCATCTACCTATCCATAAATCATATGGAGTTTTATCTGATCCTTAAGGGTACTCTATTCAGGATATACTAGTTAACATGACTGCCTCCCCCCACAAGGCCGCAAGTAATCCTGAACTAATCAACATGAAAATTATCATCTTCTTAAGGATACAGTTGTTATGTTCAAGGCTTCTAATTGGTTTTGAACTTCAAGTTTATACATCTTAAGTCTTCTAAGGCATCATCCTTATCCCTAAGCAAGTATACAAGACAGTACCTCGTACAATCATCTACGGAAGTTATAAACCATCTTTTACCACAGTGATTTTGGGTTGAACTCATGTCATCTAGGCCTAACTGAATTAATTCTAAAGGCTTAGAATTACTCTGAACATTTGTGCTAAAAGGTTTTAAAGCATATTTGATTCTTCACAGATTTCATTTTTGTGTTCAAAGTCCATACTAAATTTGGGTACGCAGCCTATGCTATCCAATTAAGCATTGACTTATAAGTTTACTGTTACAAGCTTACCACATAAAACAATCAATCACATAAAGAAAGCACAAGAATCAACTATGTTCACATCATCAGATTTTTCCGTTAAGCTTATATAGACCCAAAGTCCTATAACTCTTGCTTAAAAAATAACTGCCTTGTTACAACAAGTTTTCCAGATTCAATTAAGATCTTAAATCTTTTTCCATCTACAATAGAACAAGATACAAGATTCTTGCATATGCTTGGAACATGAAAACTTCATTCAATGTGAGAGTATTACAGATATGAGCTTCTGCTCGACCTTTTCCTTTTATGCAACCTCTATTGCAGATGAGTTACTCAAAAAGAGTTTCTTGACATCCCCTATCCTCTGATAGGAGGTGAACAGGTCTCTGTTTCAACAAACATTCTTGGTGGCTCCAGAGTCCACCTTCTGGTCTCTCACATTGGTTGTTAAAATAACTTCCGACATCATGTGAATAAACTCGTTCTAATTTGTTTCAACTAAATTAGCATTAACTTTCTACTTATTAAGGTTTTATGTTGTCTACACTTTACTACCGTATGGCCCGAAATTTTACAAACATAACAATCACCCTTAATTAAAGTAACGCCGGATTCAGTTTTACGAAACATACCTTTCTTATGAAGACTACGGTTAGAGTTGTGTTTGAAATTCCCTCCTTTGTCAGATTTGGAAGATTTGTGTTCATCCACATGCGCCTGGTAGCCATGTTCCTTTTCAATTTCATGTCACAATCTTCGTTTATACTCTGACCACGGACACGGTAATTTCCCAATCACCTTTCTTATGAAGACTACGGTTAGAGTTGTGTTTGACATTCCCTCCTTTGTCAGCTTTGGAAGATTTGTGTTCATCCACATGCGCCTGGTAGCCATGTTCCTTTTCAATTTCATGTCACAATCTTCGTTTATACTCTGACCACGGACACGATAATTTCCCAATCACCTAATACACCACATCTCACAAACCTTAGTTCCGAAACGGAAGATAAAATATGAGTTTTGAAGATAATATCTAGATTTACAAACTTCGTTTGAACCACCATATCAAAAATTCATGATTACCCCATAAAAAATACTTTAGTTAACAACAAAAGTTTGCCCGTCAGAATTTTTCAGGAACATTTGTCTGTTTTGTAAAATATCAAAAAAATACTTTTACAACTCCAAAAATTCTGAAATTTTACGTGGGTAACTATCAGGATGTCTACTACGTTGTGTCAAAAGGGATCATCGAAATACCTTCTAGGTTAAGAGATAATCTCGAAACTCTACATATGACCAAAAAATTATTTTTGTTTTTCACTCCACAATTAACATCCATGATTCACAAACCAACCAACCATTTTCGATTATTACAAATTATAATGTCTTAAGATTGTTGGGTGCAATAATCAAAAACAAGGAAAAATCAAATAAGCAAAAGTTATTGATACTTAGCTCCTTTATAATGGAAGTGATCGATTTGATGAAACGAATGAGCTCCCTATATCTCCGCAACAGCAACAAGGCAAAACTTTGGAAAAACAGAGTGAGTCACGTGTTCAACACGTTGACCTTAAGACATTAGCGCCCGGCTACACTCAAAAGTGATGTTATAGCCCTCACAGGACGGATATCTCCAGGATAAAACACCCTACTACACCTACTACTAGCATATGTAGTAGATGCTCAACTTGAGCTTGGCAACTCCGAAAAAACCGTTAAGGAAAATCGCGAACTCTTAAGAAACGCTATAAAATATTTTCCCTTATAGGTCCCTCTAAAATATAGAGCAACCACTTTCCCATAGATTTTACAAAAGTAGTGAATTTCTTTATATAATGGAATAAAACAATTTAAGAAGAAAAACTCTCCGATGTGGGACTAAAAAGTTTATATAGTTTCTTAAAACTACTAAAAATTGGAAACTCCACGATGTGGGACTAAAAAGTTTCATTCACAAAATAAAACAATAAATTATAATTTTTTATTAAAATTTTAAAAAATTATTTTTTTATTAGTATGGTTACGTGATTCTTCTATTGATCCACAAATTGGAGACAAGCTACATCTCGTGACCATCAGGGTTAGGAAGGGAAGAAGAAAAGAAAAAAGCCGAACTAAAATAATTAGAGAACAATGCCCATGCAATACGGCAAACACTTCTTTTCAATTGTTCTTGGCGTGAAATTCAACGACCCGATGGCGATTTTGGAACATCAGCATGCTTCCATGACTATCATAATAACTTCTCTACCTTTGAAGAACATGGTGGTACTAATGGTGTATCAGAATCGGTAAGCATGATTTTTTAGTTCTTTAAATAAGACTTTGATAATCACAAAGCAAATGTTTTCCGAGCCAAAAAATGGTTTCTTTGGGGTACAACGCTTCGAAAATTTATATATTGTTGGGCATTAACTTGGAAATATATGGATGCAGTTCAAGAACCAACTGGTGGACTATTTTTTGTATATGGCAATAGGAGGTCTAGAAAGACTTTTTGGTGGACAACCATTTTGGTGAATCTCCGGTCACAAAGGAAAACAATATATAATAGCAGTTGCTTCATCAGGATCACATCATTATTTCTACCGCGAGACAGAACAGGACATTCTAAGTGTAAGCGGAAATAAAGATTTAGCAAAGTTAATCCAAAAGGTGGAAATGATAAAGCACCAATGATGGTCAGACATCACCAATGGAAGGAAATCAAAAGGAGAAAAATCAGACTCTGGATTGGCCAAAGCAGTTTTGGATCTATATCCAATAATCCAAAGAGCACATGTAGGACGCATGGTTTATGTAAATGTTAGATGAGAATTCTCTATCAAATTTGAAATCAATTTACGGTCTTATCCAAAATTTCCTGTTCAAATGTTTTTACCTCCAAATTAATGGGAGAGTTCCTGGCTAAACAATTGTCGATCAAAAGAACGGTAGAGATATCATGGCTTCCTTACGGGAGTGAATATAGCCTAAAATGCTTCCCTGCAAAGAAAGACAAAAGAAAGAGGCAAAACAGGTAGAAGAAAAATGTGATAAGAAAACCAAGACTACCCTATAATATTAATATGTGATCCTTTTTTCATTTATAATATGTGAATTTGGAATTAGCTTGAATTAAACGGAATAATGGAAATCATATTTAAGTTGTACATATTTTGAATTTCAATCCAAAATGATTGTAATTAAACTGGAGCTTTGAAGAGAAGATAATGCTCACTAGACATCATTTACTGAACTAGCCGTGCAAATCATTCATTTGCACGGGGTTATAGAACTTGTATATATATAATCTATATTATAAGGAACAATGGTGTTTTTCTTCATCGACGGCCATCTATAGTTCAGATATATAAAAATCAGATATATAAAGAACAGTCCAGATGATATGTGTTTTCTCTTTGGACGAGATCTATATTTTGAACTCATAAAAGACGATCTAGATGGGGCTACGTTTTGATGCAAGTTTAACCTTTGAGCACTAACCGATTTCTACTCTCTCGCTCTAAGAGCATCTCCAATAGAGGGTAAAGATTTTTTTTTTATGACACATAGAATTTTTGACCCTCATTTATATTAAATTCATCTCCAACAGTGAGTATTATTAAGTAGGAAGGGTGTCAAAATAAATATGAATGTCATGGAGAAAGTTTTATTTAGACTTTGGGAATGACCTTCACGTCATCTTTTTAATCATACTTTAAATTTTTATTTTTAAATAATTTTTTCTAAACCAATAGGAAAAAGTAATCAATTTTATCATTATCAAAAAAAAAAAATCCTCAAACTAAGACCCACACTGTTGGAGATAGTCTATGAGCAAAACGATGTTATTTTTACCACACACATGATCCCATAAATAAGGATTTAAATAAAAATTCGACGTAGAATTTTTAGCACCCACGGTTGGAGATGCTCTGAGTGTCGGCCAACATTACCTCGATTAAAGCTGGAAAAACGAAAATGCTAGAAAACTCGCTCTAGTTACTAGCTATTTACTCGCACTCCCATGTGGCAATGTGATGTGGCTACTTTGGGTTGTCGTGTCAGTTGGTTAGCAGAGAGAAGGTAAATGCGATGAACGATCATGGCTTAGCAGCCATTGAAGAAATCTTTCTTTCTTCTTTGTCTAAGATCGAAACAGAAAAATAATCAGAGGATTGAACAAACTTTTAAAACCATAAACAAATCACAAGAAAAAATCCTAGATTCTGTTTGTGAAATCCTTATGACTGAATTTCTTCTTAAGAATCACCAAAAAAAAATTCAATTTCACACTCAAATCTGGAGTTCCAAAAAGAACCCAATTTCATTTCAACAAAATTCTCTAAAATCTCTAAATCGAATTTCTTCTTGTTCTTCTTACAATCAAATGGCTGCTGCACTATTGAATATTCCAGAATCAAACCATTTGGTGATCTTAAAATTTCCCATCAACAAGAACAGAAAAAAATACATACACAAATTTACCCTTAAATTTGAAAATCCAACCCTAAAAATCTTTAGAAATCAAACACTCAAGGAATATCTATTGCAAATGAAATTTAAGTAACAATTGATTTGAGATTAAGAGAGAGAAAGAAGAGTCCTTCTCAAACCCAATTTCTTCTTCCTTTTTATGATCGATCAAATCGAATTTCATAATCACTCAAAACTAACATCTGTTAGCTGACATCAAAGGGGAGTTGAATTGCATGACCTTGAATATGTAGAATAGACATTGAGAACACCGAAAATCAACAAACCCATCATCCATTAAAACCCGAAATCAGTGAAAGATGCAGATTTTTCTCACTGTGTTTTCGAGAAAAAGTTAACCAAAAAACCCTGAATAAAAATCAAGTGAATAAGAGAAATCCAAGGACTACAGCTTGTAGAAAGAAGATGAGATGAAGATTTTTTTTGCTCTCTCTGTGTTTATCGAGTCTCACGTGGGAGAGAGAACTCCTCTTTTTGTTTCTCTTTCTTCTAACTATTGACGTGGTATACAGAATAGCCAAATCACTACGCCACATAATTTAACCACCTCAGCGTGCGGGTAAGGAGCGATCCGCCTAGCGCGACCGTGGAAAAAAAGCACACAAAGAAATAAAAGTCACAGCCTTTCATCTTTTTGGTATTCAATGGACTTGAAGATCAGTTATAACCAATTTCACAGCCCTTTCATCTTCGGCTATACCCAGACGCATTAATCTTTCTCCCAATTTGGATTTTGATTTTTTGCTGAATTCAAAAGGTAAGCCTTAGATATGTACGTGAATCGCAATTTTTCTTTTTCTTTTTATAGCTGTTGATTCTTATTTCATTGTTTTTTTGATTCTCATTTCATTGTTTTTATTTGGTTTCCCTTTGATTATGCTTTCATGGATTGTTGTGATTGGTAGTGCTAATTTATGGGGTTTCCATCAACAATGGCAGTAAAATCATCAGTGGATTCTCAGTCTTCAATGTTGGAAAAAGAGAAAGAAAGATATTATCGCTCAACTAAATGGTTGCCGATAAATTCTTCGATTGTTATATTAATGAATTCATTCTTCTTTTTTCTGAGTTTACCTTCTCACCCAGGTTAGATTTTGTGGAAGTCTAATTCAATTTCAATTGTAGTAGTTTGTAACTTTTGATCACTGATTTTTGTTTTTTTTCATGTTAAGCATAAATGTTCATCTTAATTTGCTGATTTTAGGGGATTGATTAAAACTTCAGAAGAAATGGTCAGATTCGGGTGAAGCTGATCAATTGAGTTAGCTGGGAAAACTTATTGTTTCAATTGAGTATAGCTACCAAAGTTTCAGTCTCGGTTGGTTTTGTTTATGATTTTGTGCTGAATTTATGTGTGGCAATTTTGGAGAGTTTGTCCTTTTAAGTAGAAATTTTGCAATTGAAGTGTAACATATTTACTAAATTTTGTAGGTTGATTGCAGCTGATAAGTGTACTGTCACGGAGACCCTCAAGTCTCAACCAATTGTGAATAGAAGCAAGACATATATATTTGAAGGTAACTCAGCGTGCTCTCAGTACTCTATGGTCATGCTCCATGGACAAATTCACATGGAGAATGGTCTTCCTTTATAGAGAAGACGATCTTTTGTAGTTTCTCAAAGCCGTCATCGTCCTTCTTTAATTTTACCTTTTATTTTGAATTATAACTACAGAAATCCAAGTTTCCTATCTCCTTGCTCACTTTCGGCTGCAAACATCTAATAGATTTTTAAACCCATGTTTTGAATCCATGGAAGATGACAAATATGAGTTTGTTAAAGTCGATTTAGTACAGAGAGTGTTTGGTAATATGTTGTGGTATACAGAACGGGTAGATATTTAGAAGCTTTGAAGTTCTCACTGTTAGTTTTACTAATATCTTTCCGCAAATTGCAGAAATTAAGGATTGAAAGAGTTGCGTTGTTCTTTATGTGTTGCTTCTTAAATTGGGTACTGATTGTGTGATTTGTTTGTTGTGAGTTCGACGACTTTCATGTTTTCTGAGTTATACCGCTAAACAAGTTTTCATTTTGTCTAGAGAGAGGAATATTGAGATTCGAAATACCATGCATGATTGCCGGGTATGCAAAGAATGATCTTTAGAATCAACCTCTCGAGATGTGTTTGATAAATGATATATCTCAATGACTGTGTATTTTCAAATACACCAGAATCGGTAATTCGCTCATGTTTCTACTTCCATCCTTTTTTTTTCTTTTTTTTGGAAAGGTATTGACTCACTTTCATTCATGGATTATCTGCCTAAAAGTGGTTGACTTATCGCTCATGTTTCTGAAATAACATGCCTGTTGTTGCACTCCCCTCTCTGACAAACTGGTAAGTGCATTTGATTGAGTAGTGGTGAAATGGAAAGCACTTGGGTGGATTTGAATAGGGATGACCTAAAAGAGCGTTACCCAATGATTTTGGTAGTGTTTGAGTTATTTTTTTCCAGTTAGATTGTAATTTAATTAGTCATCCCAACAAAATGTTTAGTCGCAGTTTAATTCCAAAGTTTTTAAGACCAAAACTGATTTTCATCATTATCACTGGATTTCGTCTCTATCTACCCTTGATACTTATCAATAATAAGCCAATTTAACTAACAAAGAGTTTGCTTGGGTTTTGATGTTTAAGTATTAGTATCTAATATAGTTATCGTACTGTATTGGGGGGGAAATTATGGCTGAGATGTGTAGTCACAAATGAAGGGCGTAAACGCTTCTGAGTATCAATAGCCCAGATTTTTCACCCTTGGGGATTTTGGGTCCCTAATAAGTATGCATGAGCGATCCTTAAATGAGATTAAAAAAAAAGAGAGAGGAGGAAATTGAGCTTTGCTACTGTATTGGGGTTGAAGATCATCTCCACTTAAAATCACCACTATATGAGCAGCCTACTCCATAGGAATTAACCATATCTCCCTAAGCACCCAGATGGAAGTTTTACCGACTCTGAGACCATATAGGTTTGAATGTTTTGTCGCAGTTTAATTTCAAGGTTTGTTGGAATCAGTGAATGCTGATTTTCACTATATTTTGCCTCTATTTATAGTTGTCCATCTAACCCCATCTTTAACATTATTCATCGCAGTTGAAAAAGAAATTGAATCATCAAAAAATTTTGTGTGCAGAAGCCTCACATCCCAGTAATAGGTAATGCTCATAACTCGGATCAAATTTTGTACCCCGAGTTTTAATACCACATATATTCAGTCCGTCTTGGGTTTAAATTTATAATTCGGAGGTTGTGTACATATGTACATTATTTATCTTCCCAGTTGATGTACTTCTCATTCTTACCAGCCTTTAAACATCCTTCACAGGATTTTTTTGCAATTCTTGGGCGTGATCTGGAATAGTAAATTCATAATTCTTGGCTGTTATGATATATAGGGGAATAACTGATCAATGCCGACTGTTCACGCATCCTCCAGCTAAAATATTTTTTAAGGTCATTGCCTTCCAATTGAAGGATGATAATATTGGTTTCTTAAAAGTTTATTCATTTCTGAAAAAATGGTTGTGTTATGTTAATGCAGGCAATGATAATATGAGCTATTGTTGGAGTCCAATCTGGTGTTTGTATCAGTACTTTGTTGTTACAGACGAATCTACAAAGTTGGCAGCTCTAAAATTTCTTTATGATTTAGCTTTTCTTCAGAACATGTAAAGTTTTATTTGGCAATGCTCAAGTGTTGGTTGTTCACCATACTATTTTTATTTATATAATACCTAAAATACAGCTTTGTATCAATACCACAGTATGCTTAGACTTGTATGTAAGAATTTCTTGCTTGGTTATTTAAGTTTTATACGCAACATAAAGTAGGCTTTGATTATTCGTGGTCAAATGCATAGGTTTAACTTCCATTATTTGTGGTGGTCTGATATGGTAATTCCCACTACATATTTTGGAGTTGGAAGTTCTGGTTGTTTACCCTTGGGTTGGGATTCTTTTATTATGCCGTTGACTTCAAAGATTTTGTTGTTTTTGGGTTATTTGACAGAAGGTCCATCAAGTCCAGGTCTTGGAAGCCATGAAAGTGGAGAACAAACTGTACATTCTAACGTTTCTGAATGATAGACGTTTAGTATCTTGACCTTGAAATAGGTTTTTATGCTTGGAGGAATTTTAGCAGTAGGAATTGCATGCCCATAAAAGATACCTTAGGATTTTGGTGACTGCGCACGTGGCGGAAGTCTGCATTGAACTAGCCAGCAGCACAGATTTACTAGGACGTGGAGCTAATCTCTCTGTCACTGCAATATTGTAGAAAATTGGTATTTTGCAACTTCAGTTTGGAACCTTAACGAATTACTTATATCATGTATAAAGTCTCATTACTATGAATGAATGTTTGTCTCAATCTCAACATTGAACAATACATGAAAATATATAAACCCAGAAAACTGGAAAAATATGTTGTTACTACATATGCGAGATTTAAGATAGAACATACGACAGAGTATGATGAGCGGTATCTTGCGGACTTTTGGAAATGCCCATGAGCATTCATTTCAACTCTCGAAAACCCCGTTTGAACAATGGGTGTATAAACCACAGGAATGCCTAATACACCGTAATGACACAAATTAAGAGCACTGCCAAATAGTCCCGTACGAGCAACTAAAATGGAAGACCGTCATAGTAGAAACTAAGCAAAATCCTTAAAGACGGATACTTTTTTATTTTTTGAAGCAACACAGATACATGATTATTATGCTTACCCATTTCAGTATACGGTGAACCGTTCGGTAAATTTTGACACAATATTAACAAATAGTGATCCCTCTGCACCAGCCAATAAAATAAAATAAAATGAAATAAGATTAAGTGTACTCATGAAGTCTAGACTGAAATATTCGTGGATTTCTATTTTTGACAACCAAAACGGCATGGGTCACACCCTAGTTATTCAAAAAGAAAAAAAATAATATTTGACTCGTATCTTTTCAAAATCGGAAACAGCCAACCTTCGTCAACCTGTGTAACATTTGAGTATTGCTGCAAGAAAACCATGAAATTAGATTAATTTTTTTTCATGCACGGGTTATTTCTAATACCATACATAAAATCATGATTTTAATTGTTTATCATGGATTGATTTTACTTTATTTCCATCATTTAGATACTACCCAATCCATAACTTTTATATATATACTAGGCCTTAACCCGTGCCGTAACGACACGGGCATGAGTCAATACCTTTCAGTAATATAAGTTACGGCACGGGCATGACTCAATACCTTTCAGTAATGTAAGAGAAGACTTTTACTACATTTTTCTTTTATCCTAAAAACCCTATTTGTAAAGATGGAAAGAGCGACAGTAGTGTATTCGGAGTTATTATCTGCTTTGGTATGTAAAGTAGTTTTGTTCCTAAATTATAAAATAACTAACCATATTTAGGAATGTGACCAAATGTTTGATAAATCAAAGATGTGATAATATCACCAATTTTGCCAACAAAACTAAGAGGAAGATAGAACAGGATGAAGAAGAAGGTAACAACTTAAAAGAGTTTGTGATTTTGCACGTACCGCCCAAATTAGTGGATACACCCACATGATCCCAGGTAAAGCTCATGAAACAAACAAAAAGATAAAATCGAAAAAATTCAAGCACATCTAAGACTGCGCCAATTACCGCAGAATCTATCATTTTTTTCTCTACCTGAAAACTTATGTAAACGCCTTTCACATTCCGTATTAATTCAGCCACATTACCCTCCATTTGCATTAACCCAGCTCGGCATGTGAGTCCAATAGTAGGCTTGATTCCAACAACTGAATTATGACTGGACGGGAAAAGGACAGAGCCATGCGTTGTGCCCCTAAAGATATCGTTACCGATCTTACAGTACTGATATAGCTGACCTACTACTCGAACAACCCGGAGTGCATGATAAAAGATAAGGGTTATGATTTTGCACACCATAAGACCTTTAGAAAAAGACTGTTCAAGTGTAAATACATCCAACTCAATATATTATTAGAAAGAAAAAAAGGCACATAAAAGAAAGGGCGGAACTCAGAGGAGTATAATATCATCCAAAACTTGTGACTGCCTATATAGAACACGCCATTGGCAGCCATGAAGCTGCTGAGCAGAAACCGACGCTTTCCCACTTAATAAACCTTCTGCTTCAGGTTAACGTTACTAAACAATACGCGAAGAAGATCCACTTTTGTAATACTATGCAAACAAATATTCAGCAACATTATCTGAAGAAGGTCTTTCTAGGGAGCTTCCTATAGAAATAAAATCCTCACGTTAGAGAGGCAGTGGCGCCCTGTCATTAGCAGTGATAAGCTTTTCATGTCAGTATCCTATGAAGTGCACTATTTACCACAATGTGGTGCTCTAGCATACACATTATGATATAAGTACAGTAAAGCACGTCAAGTTTTAAAAATGCAAACTTTTTAGCCTGCTTTCTAGGAATGGTCTACAAAATTCGATAAAAAAAAAAGAAATAGTCTACAATATATAGATACCCAAAAGTGAAAAGAATCGTTTACACATCAGTGTCTACTCATTCAAAAAATCTGAGAGATTTTGTGCTTTTACAAACTTTTGGGTTATAGTTCTATCTTGATCTAGATTGCCTTCAGTGTTTAAACCTCTCTTAGAAAATCAAATGAAGTGACTTTTGCGGCTTTTCCACTTGTTTCGACATCTGAGCTATACATTTTTCAAAGGAGCTGCGTTAACACATACCTCTACGTCATGACTCCGAAATATCCAATGACACCGATGTGGTGATACATTCTAATAAAATACTTAACTATCACCACCACATTAACTTAGCTTGGAATTGTCGCCACACAGATCAGAACTGGCAAAACTGGGTGACTCGATTAGACAATTACCATTAAATTATGAATTTCGGTTAGATTTATTTTCAATAATAAGTATAAATCAGTACACATAACAGCTAGTGTAGTATATTTCCAGTTTAGTATTAGACTACTGTTCAACATAAAATTTATAATCGACACTGTATTGGAATGTAACTTCATTATGTACACAACAGTTTGATATCTCTAATCAAAATAAGCTTTCGTTCACTTAAAGATATAAAGGGTACCTGAAATTGGCTTCCAAGAGAGTTGGATGACACGGGAGGGATTAATTCTGTTTGGTTAAATAGATGTAAGTTCTTCTGTAAAAGTTACTTGTTTCGCCAACTGTTCGATCTCGATTCCTTTCCATGGCTGGACTAAATATCACACAATTTAGTCAAACAATTTCAAACCATAGCCACCATTATCGTTAATTCCTTACGTTTAAAAAAAGGAATGAAATCTCACTTCACAAAAAAATAAAGAAATTAGTAAATTCTAATTACTTACTTTTGGAAGACTCCAGAAATCTCTTCTCGCTTTTTTGGGTCACAATATTTTAACCTTGTGATTAATTGAATAAAATCTGGCCACAAAAACCTTAATTAAGCAGAGGCATATGAAGGGTTAGTGAAGAAGACCATTTTACTTACCGTTTTCCTTCATTTCGTTTTATTTATGATAGTGTCGTCAAGTGTCTATATATCTTTTTCTTCACCTCAACGTCAGTCTCTTTTTTGGTTCAAAGTTCACTGGGAAAAAGTGATCATCATCTGAGATAAAAACTTGCAATGAGCAAGTGTAGCCGACTTCTTTATTTTCCCTTTAAAATGTAAATCCTAATAATGGAACACAGTTGTTAGTAGATTGGTTAATGCACATAAATCAAACCTACCCTTGTCATTTATCCTTTCATCAACTTCAATGAAATCATTTATCATACCCTAGAATTCGAAATGGAACTGAATTCCTATGATTGCAAAATTAAAGCGACTTTAACAATCATAATCGAGCAACCACTTGATCCAAATCAAAATCCTAAATTTCAATTCCATGAAGAAGTTATTTGAAAAGGTTGGTAGAAATTTTTTTTCCAATAAAATCATGATATTTTAGAAACAGTGAGTCTTTTGATCTTTTCCCCGTTTAATACTAAGCAAGTCTATCCGGCCTAATGAGACCATGAGAGTTTGAGTTGTGCATTTCTCTTTGTGCTTTACCTGATTGAACCGTGGCCGTAGATATCAGGTTGGTTAAGCCCAATCTTCGGCGCGAGATTCAGAACCACCAAGAGTGAACTTGATGGTACCTGATGATTATCCTTCAAAAACCTCAAAACAAAAATTAACCTTTTAATCCACTTGAACAACCCATCTAAAACCCCATAGAGATCAAATCTTTTTACGTTTACAAAAATCAAAATTATATGAAACTACTTGAATCAGGATCAAATAATCAGGCGAAACACAAATCAATAAAGAGGAAAAAAAATTCTGAATGGACAAAGAGATTCATACCTTTGGTTTTGTAATCAGCGCCATGGCCAGGACCAAAGCCTTCACATTTTTCTCATAGTGATCAGGAAAGCGATAAAAACTGATCATGAAGGAAATCTCGTAACTCAACGAAGAAACCAAATAGTTTCGCCTCTTATTTCTCTCTACGTCTCTCCTTCCAAATTTTAGTTTTTAACTCCGAAACGGAAATGCCACAAATGAATGAAATTTCATTTAAGGTAAAATTAATGAGACTTGTTTCATGAGATCACACCCTAGCCGCAGATTTGTGTATGGGGATGAAATCTCAGCCGCCAAACGTGCGAGTAGTAGGGTGTGGTCCGGAGAATTATAGCCATGAATTTATTTTTTTGAGGACAAATCAGGACCACCACTAACACAAACAAACTTAGCTAAACTGTCTTATATATATATATATCAATTACAAAGGTTACCTTAATGGTTTCATGAAGCTTCCACAATCATCATCATCATGATGAATAATTATCAACTTCATCGTCAACTTTCTTATTCAAGACAAAACATCAAGAATAACTTCTTCTTCTTCTTTTTCTTCTTCTCATACCATATCAAAGATTATCATCTAGCAAAACAATCCACCCCTCCAATCTCTCTTCTCATGTCATCAACTAATTCCATATTTAGTTTTCTTCTCAATATTTCCATCATAAAACTCTCCAACTCATCAAAACTATATAAAACCATATTCCTTTTGTTTCTCCTTCTAACTGTCAATTTTTCTTCTCTTTTCTTTCTTAGAATTACAGCTCCTACTAAGTTACAGAAGAAGATTTTCAAACCAAAATATCTGATTATATAATATTAATAATTAATTAATATTAAGTAACTATTAACCCTAATTTAAACCTAATTAGTTATTACTTTAATCTAAATTAAATCGAATTAGATTATACCATTACCGGTTTATAAAAACTCAACAGGGTTGATCTCTTTGCTAATCAAAGGTAGGTCCAGTAAGATTTGTGAAAGTCCGATCAACAGCCAATCAACATCAAAGTCATGGGTCACTAGTTTGGCTCCATCTCAGTGTGATATCTTTCTCGGCCGATATTCGATTGACACATTCAAGTAGTCCATTCCGTATAATTTTTTGATATCTATCCAATGCTACTAGTCTCATCTCCATATTGTTGTTCCATTAGTTCCTACTAATTAATGTTCATATCTAATCAATCAAATCATTTGTGGCTAAATTGTCTCTTGGACGGTCAAATAGTGTTGACGAGCTCATGGATCCTTACGTCCTACCCACCTTATAAGAATTTGTGTCCTCGAAAATTTATATGGACATATCTCTCAAGTAAGTACTGTCGATACTTACAAACATGCAAAATTCAACTTATTTTCAAATAAGTTCGAACCAATGTATATTTAAACGAAGGTTTAATTGAAAGGAATTATATCTCTAATGCCTAAATTTCTTTTCGAAGTATTGCCCCATTTCTACCCTTGGTGATCTAAGAGTAATATTTAGCTTTACAATTTGGTGTTTTTATTGTTTTTAAATTCATTAATTGTTTCAAAGAATAATCCTATGAAAGTTATATTATGGCTAACAGTATTTCTAATGAGTTTAAATAAAATCTAATAATTACTAATTTAAAAAATATTTAATAATAACTTAACATTGTTCAAATTATTCAAATACTACTATTATTAATTATTTAATACCATAGCTAACATAATTATTTATTTATTATTATTATCTAATTAATTTATTAAATCATTGGCTTATCTAAAAAGTAATTAAGAATCATGGTTACTAACGGGGTCAATTTTTATTCAATGTAAACTAGTTTATATTTTTGTGACTAACTCACAATTGATTTTATACGAACTATTCGGTTAAACACAAACGTATATATAAGCATATTAATAAATTACGTATATTTAAATTTAGGTTTAAATTTTATTAATATCATAAATTAACACTTAAAATAAATTTGAAATCCTAGTAATCGAAATACATTGCTACTAATTTATTATTTCATTATTTATTTATTATACTTATTTGTTTTTAAATTATTTAAGTAAATTTAACAATTTATTTACTAAAAATTCTAATAATATTTGCTAACAATTCCAATAATTCTAATATTTAGTTTATTAATTAATGAGGTAATATTTATCATACCATATATTGATATTCATTATCATTATTGTTATTTCATATTGTATTTTATTATTATTTTTTTATGTATTTTCCTCTTTTAGTTAACTTACCAAATCACCTGCTTAACTAAATGGCTAGGATGCATGATTATTAACGAGTTGAATTTCTTGTCAATCTAAAATCATTTATATTTTGTGGCATAGTGAATCTTATTTGGTGTAAAGCTAAAATATATGGATAAAGAATAAACTACAAGTAATCTATTAGACTATCTCAAGTGATAGTTTTTTTATTATTATTTTATATGAAACAATCCTCCGAGGGCCTTTATTAAAAATAGACCAAAGAGTCGTATTAAATATAATCCCGCTGTATATTTTTTATTTACTTCAAGTAATGCTATATTAAACTATTGGCATAATTCAGTAAAGGTAAGAATAAATTCTTATTAATAATTTCCACAACTGACTAATGATTTTGTTTAGAATTATTATTATTCTATTTATTTTTTTCAGAATCAATTAATCTCAGTTACTTATTCTCTTTAATTCCAAATACTATCCATGTATCTTCATTTAGTCTTCAATATTTACTAATTTTATTTTTTTTTATTTTTTTTATATAATTATTACTATATTTCATATATCTTTTACTTTTAGTTTCTATATATACTCAAATTATTTCTAAATGTACTTACCTCAATTTGGGCCATCTTTATCAAAATGCTATTGTACTATGTGTAGATAAACTATTTTTCTGCATACTTTACTAAGTACAAAACTACCATATATGAAAAATCACACACGTAATAATACGACAGAACAAAACGATATCTAGTTTTTTTAATTTGAAGCACAAGTATCAGATATTATTCTGATAGGAAAAACTGACAATTTCTGATAATCAAATTATCCACTGTAACCAAGTCTTAGTATTAATTCGCATGTGTTACTAAATACATTTTCTTAAACTGAGCTATATTCTTTGCTCTAAGTAAATTATATGAGCTATTTTCCTAAGCATTTTTTGTTTGGACAATCGACATATTTCAATTTATTCAAATCAAAATAGTGATTACATGTTCGCTTACAAGAATAACAAAAACATCAAAATACAAGATAATCAAGACCCTAATACAAATAAGGACATCAATTACAAGTAGATCGCGAAGAGAAAGAGCAATAATATATCCAATTTCTTTTTATGTATAAGGTAGAGATGATAGTATATCTAGAAGTATTTTCCGACCATTTAATCAAATTGTATTCTTCTTCGATAAGAGATGCTCCTAAAACAAAGGAGTAATTTGCCCATAAATTTGTCGATCCAGACAAACACGGATGCCGATTGAAAGCGATGCAGTGATGAACCGTCGATGTTTTTGAATCGAGAATAGCAATTCACGAACCATCCATTAAAATTTGAAGAACTCGTCCCACAACGACAAAGAAAAATCGCCCCAAAACGGCAAAGAAATATGTCAAAAGACACCAGAAACGATGTAAAAAAATCTTATTCATTACCTACTACCAAAAACTTTAAAATAAAAAGGAATCATTACCTACTACCAAAAACTTTAAAAGAAGAAGGAATTCTTGCTCTGAGCAAGACAGCTCTAAAATTATTATTATTTTTTTGAAAAAGGGAAAAGAAAGAGAAGATTAATTTGTCGATCCTCTTGTGAATGATTTCATGTATGATTATTTTGTGCTTCTGCATTTTATTAAGCACAAAAGAATCATACATAAAATCATTCACAGGAGGATACACTTCAGAATGAAAACAACACTTAACTTCATTTTGAAAATGAAGTGCAAACGTCAAAAATTAATTTGACAAGAAATTTAATCAAGTTATGGATAGTTAAATTATCCATTATGATCTAAACAAAAATTATTCATGTGATACTATATTTCCTAAAGTATAGACTCAAACAAGTTACTTAGAAATATTTAGATAGTGACTATAATTTGTGATTCTAAATGGACTACACTAATTATTGTTTTAAAATAAAGTTCTAATAACCATAAAAACTCAAACCCATTTTAGATGAGTTCAAAACAAACATGAAATGAAATCTATATGGTTTTCTGCAATGAAAATCAAAAATCTCCATCTCTAGATTTCCTAGTATGAATAGTAAATATTTTGTGATTGCAGTTGCCCTGTCTAGGATGATCAGACCTGACGATGCTATCCTAGGAGCAAAAATGACAGAAACATATCAGAATTACAAACCTTGTTATTCTAAGTTTTAGACTATATAAACGTTAAACAATTGAAATTAACTAATTTCCAAATCTATCAAAAGTTCCTAAACGCTATGCAGTTGTTTAACTACAATTATTATTTGATCTATATCAGCTTCTAAGCCATAATGTAATTAGTTTAACCTATAATTTATACTTCATAGTATTTACACACAGCAAGCAAACGAATCAATCAACCAATTAAATATTTTAGTTCTTGACAACTTTTAGTAATTAAGATTTATCTCACAACTCAGCTCATTGCTATACTAATCTGGTTCACTAATTGGTACTAGCTATTCTCTATCACTGCCTATGTAAGATCTAATAGTGATCTCTGATACCAACTTGTGACGCCCTAAATATATAACCTGCTTAGCCAATAGGATTACAATCTAATTGAAGCTTCAAACCTAGATTATTGATTTTAAGAAACATAATTACATAAAGTTCTGGTAACAAAACCCAAACTCTCTGATACTATATAAACAAAAGTCTCTAAATGTGATATGTATATATTAATGTATTATTTTACATAATAGAGAAAAATAATTATAATAAAAGATACATAATATCTCTAATGTTCGATAAACCTTTAAGCTAAGAAAACAACTATCTTTGCGCGCACCATTTCTTCTGATTACTGAAACTGAAGTAGGAACGAGTGAACACATCATCCCAAAAGGGGGCTCAGTGGATACCATTATAACATCCAATTAATCACTTAAATGCTTCACAATTATATTAAAGAAAAACGATAAAACATCTTTTACACAAAACATAAAGCAGAAGATTGGTTCAATTCACTTCCCCGGATATTACGTCCATAATTGCAATATCCATGAAAGATCCACCACCGGAAGATCTACGAGTAATGAATTAAACAACCTAAACATATATTATCCTAACCTCGTCCCACTCAATGGAGAAAAAGATGTTAAGAATAACTCCTGACTAAAATGATAGCATGAATCCAGGTACCATAAAATATTATCGTGGAATGCGCACACCTCATAAATTCCAATGCGACCATCTATGTTTATAATATATAAGAAGGTTTTGATTACCATGATCCAACCCCGCACAACAGGTTTACAAAGGGCTCAATCATTATTCATAGACTGGAATTTCCGAATAATGAAACTTCTTGTTTGAGAAGAATTATTACGAGATTTTCTTTTTCTCCGTCCAAGAGTTTTCTTAATCTGTTGAACAACAATGACATAGTGGTATTTTAAGATATTATCATCTTCTTTAACAAGTTGTTCAGGATATAGAATAACAGAGTATCCATCAACAGTAAGAGTAGAATTGCTTGTACTGTGAATGTTAACTTTTCTTTTCTATTTGAAATAAAAAAAAAATCAACTTTCCAGCAAGCGTACTTCTGGAAAGTCTAGAAAGATCGTTTCCTTCCATGGTGGCATGTTTCTTAGATTTGTATCGATCTGGTAAAGATCTCAAAATTTTCATCACAATATCCCGTTCAGGAATAATATTTCCTAGTGAATAACAAGCGTTCACAATTTCAGAAAATTTGTGATTAAATTCCTCAAACGAATCTTCATCATACATACAAAGGTTTTCCCAGTCAGAAGTTAGGTTTTAAAGCCTGGCTTCCTTCTCTATGAAATTCCCTTCAAATACGTTTTCTAAGATATCCCAAACATCTTTCGATCTGGTGCACGTAGACACATGATGTTGAAGATCTTAGCTTATGTCGTGGATAATGGTTTTTAATCCATCAAAGTTGCATTTATCATATTTGATTTCTTCATCGTCATATGGTTCTATGCCTTTAGGAACAACATCTCCTTCTCCAACTAGTGGAACATTATATCCTCTTACAACAAGAACCCATGTACGAAAGTCACGAGGTTGTAAGAAGGAACGCATAGCAGTTTTCCACCATAAGTAATTGATACCATCAAAAGATGGCAGTACGTTAACCGAGATTGCACTCTTTTCCATAACACATATCTCTCCAAACACATACTTATTAGGTCAACAGTGTTTGCCTGCTCTGCTACCAATTGAAAATGCAGGTCATTGAGTTTAAAATTCATTAGCACCATATTCATTATCGACGATTTCATATTCCTATCCCTATTAAGAGCACATTTGATTCTTTGATACTGTCTTTCGGGCATTTGGATTCCTTGAAAAGAGTAGCCTCAAACTTATGGGGTGTATTTATTTTCTTGGAATGCCGCGCATTAGGCATGTAGGATTCCAATTGATATCATATAGTCATTTCTAGGAGTCATGTCCAACAAATGTCCATGTGTATCCACTCTTCGGAATAACCGAACAAGCATCACAAGAAGTGTGATTCCTGTGTTTCATCTCTACACTCCAGAGAGTGGAAAAAGATCAAATACTTTACTAAAAACCATTTTAAATCAATAGCTTCTTCTTGGATTATCACTGTCTCCAATGTTGGCTCAACTCATTTTAAGAGTTTATTTGGTTGTTATATCTCAATAAAGTGACCATGTGAAGTATTCAACAAAGCCCAGTGAAAAGACGAGGGTACCCAAATGCACCACAATCTTTTATTTTTCAACCTATAAGTCCTCTTACCGAAAGTGATCGTCTATGGACAGGTGTTGATGGTGGATTTTCGTTTAAGGCTAAAATTGTAAAAGCCGAAATTATAGGCTAACATCCTGCAAAGGATAAAGCCACTGATAAAATAAAGAATACTTCTCCATTGAAAATTTATAGCATTATCAATTAATGCATGACCAGCCTTGTATTTCCTGTACTGCTTCACTCTTATCATTATTGGTGCGGCATGACGACTGAGTGTTGCTCTCAGCAGAGCAACACGAATCTCCAAGCATTAAATAAGGAGGCATGTACGAAATACCCGTATAGGCTATAACTCTCGGAGTGTTATACTAGCCCGATCGAGCATCTGGACTGTCCGTATCAGTCTCAGAAACGATCACGACCATCCAACTTCACCAGTATGATTGGATGGCTTAGATCGGATCCATAACCCCCAGGCAGGTGTTGGAGTATTTACCACCGACCCAATGCGAGCCCTGCATGGTCGGCCCCTCCAAAAGGGTAGCATAGATTGCTAATACGTCCATCCAAAGCAGCGCGGATGTGAAACCCTAAATTAGGGTTTGCGGCACATTACATGTGTCGCAAATCGGTCTCAACCATCCATCTTCGCGGGCATATATGGAAGGTGTAGATATAAATTCAAAGGACCCAGAGCATGTCAACACAAACACCATGGGCCCGCCTACATACATGACCAATCTTTCTGGACCAACTATGGTTGGTCGTCCCAATTCGTGCGCCCAGACAAGGCATGACGCACGTACGGCAAAACCCTAATTAGGGCTTGTGTTGCGATCACGAGCGTCCATCTTCTCCTGCTCGGATGAAGGGTTTAGGAGTAGAATAAGCAGGTCTTGTGAGCATCAACATGATCACTGTGGACCCATCTATCTCCACACCCGATCGGCCAAAGCTTATCATGCCTGGTTGCCTCGATTTGCACGCCCAAACTAGGCATGGTCACACCTCCCAATTGCAAACTAATCTCGACCACTCAACTTTGCCGGACAAATTGAGTGGCTTAGATCACGTTTCTATGGGATAGTAAAGTATAGGCGTGTACACCAGCCCACCGTCTGCACGCCGTACTGATCGACCAAGACCGACCAAGCTTGGTCGTCTTGAAACGCGCGCCCGAAGTAGGCTTGTCGCGCGGCCTTTGCGGCACAAAGTTTCTGTCACAAATCGATCCTAGCCGCTCCTCTTTACCGGACAGATTGAGCGGTCCAGATCACGCATTCATGGGGCAGCAAGGTATATGCGCCTATACCGGCATGTCGTTTACACGCATGCACAATCCGTGAAAAACCCGCACCCGGCTCGGTTGGTGTCTAAACAAGCCAGGTTAGGGTTGGAGAAATGCCGACTTGTGAGTAAGCGGGTTAACCCGTCCCGGCCCGTAAATCCGCGGGTTCAGCTTGTTAACCGGTTTAGAGAGTTTCACAAACATGTATCATCGTCATCTAGTGACACCCGTCATCTAATGCCATCATCTAATGACACGAAACCAGAAAGAGAAAAAGAATAACACGGTTTTATTGTTTTCTCCTCCACTTTATCAGTTTATCTCTCTTTTTTTGAGTTACTTTACCAACTTCTTTTTCCTTATTTTCTCCATCGAAGTCTTTCAGAGAAAGAAGAAATTTCAATGGCGGAGGGAGATAGAAAATGAGAGGAATTAGAGAGAAAAACAGAGTAAAGGATTGGTTCTAACAATGATTAAATTAGGGTTTCTGTTTCTCCAAAATAGAATTATGGTTTTTTGTGATTGAATTAGTCATATGAATTTGAAGAATTAAGCTTGTGTGAATTTGTTTCTATGAGTAGGGTTTCATGTTAATTTGATTTCAGGTAGAGGAAGAGAAATAGATGAGCATTTCAGATAAGCAGAGATGGGGGTTCGATTTGAATGGGTTTATGTCAGTGTTACCAGCGAAAAATGAAGGAGGAAATGAAGGTTAAGATTGGGTTTGTGCTGGATTAGGATTTGGCAACAGTTTTTTTTTTTTTTTTTTTTTTGAAGGAAAAATGGATAAGTTCTTGTAAGGGTTTTGAATGAAAGATGTTGTCGAGATTTGGATGATTGGTGGAGCTTCAGATGGTGATGTGTGCAGCCGAGATTACTAAGGAGTTCTGGTGATGTTGTGGTTGAATCCGAGAAGCGGAGAAGGTGGTGTTGATGTAGGTGATTATCACGGGTTGGTGTTGTTGGTTGGAAGAAAATGGTCAAAACTAACAGGACCACAAATTAACATTTTTTTTAATTAAACACAAAGTATCTTAATTAAGTTTTAATTTTAAGATTAATTAAACAAGTCGGGTAACCCGTGAACCAGCAAGTTTTACCCGTTACGGGCGCGGGTTGATGAATTGACCACCCATGAAGATTATCAACCCGCAGGTTTTGGCCCGTGTTAACCCGAACCCTATAACCCGTAACAAGCCAGCCCCGACCCGCCCGTTTGCTAGCTCTAGGCCTGGCCAAAATTGCGTCCCGAGCTTGGTTTCGACCAAGCCGAAGAGTGATTCTTGCGCACCTCTTCACAAACCCTAATTCCACTAACGGTCGCAGATGAGTGTCTCAAAGATCATCTCGTGCGTTCAACTTCACCTGCTTGGTTATACAACCCTGGTCAAAAGTTAACTGGTCAATGAGGTGTCGTGGTGATTATCATCCGCCATTCTACCACACCATGTGGTCGGCCAAGTCAGGACTTGCTTGCGTAGCCTCCAAACCATCACATGAAGTAGGTTAGACATGAAGCTATTTTAAGACGCTCAAACAGCGATGCTTCATACATTCTGAGTATATTCGATGCATTACTTGCATAGAATACACACGATACTTCACAAGTATCGACTTCCTAAATAACTTAGTTATTTAATCTAGCATCACATGCTGCTTTCTTTGGGTCATACGATCCACACACTCGAGACACCAATCGTGTCACAAACTGGGGGATACATACTGGGGTATTGGTCTGGCGGTTTACAGCGTGAAGTGCACAACGCGCCATCACAAGAACATGTCAGGAAGTCATGGACGGATAGTGATGATGGGAGAAGTGGGCAAGACTGATCGTGTAACACTAACACACGCAACTCCACTACTCCATCACTCCACTTTCTCCATTTCCCATGAGAGACGTGGGTTAGGCTCAATGAATTGTATAAATAGGTTCTCCTCCCTATTTTCAAACAAGGCAAGACAACATAAGCAAGTGTTGATACAACCGTATTCAAACACCGGAACTAATAGCTTACATTCTGCAAGCCAGTTCAGCTTTCTGATAAAAGTCATACATAGCCAACAACTTCACAATCTCAATACCTTCTTCGCTTCCCTCCCTAAGATCAACCCCATCTCCTTCACTTTGTGACCGAAGCAAGTCTGGAACGACCATTTCTTGGTTTAGGTCGGAGTTGTACAAATTGATTTCTCGAATCACAAGCACTCCCCGTGCAGTGCATTTGTTTAGGGTTTAGATTCATTTCTCATCCACACACCCCAAATTACCAAAACCAGTAGAAATAGTTTTCACCCATAAACAACAGGTTCGAGACAATACAACAAATCGGTATTCACACTTTGTGTGATTGTCTATGGATACGAGATCGAGACAATACGACTACCAAAGTGTGATACTTGATAATAGGTTTGGACTTGACCAAACTCTATAGGATCACTATCAAGTATATCGGAGTTAACTTTTGTGCAATTTACTTTAAATTATATAAACAAATATAATTACGGAAAACAAAAGTAAATCACACAACAAGATTTTGTTAACGGGGAAAACTGCAAGTGCAGAAAAATCCCGGGACCTAGTCCAGAATTGAATACTCTCAGAATTAAGCCGCTATAAAAAATCTAAACCAACTTCGTATAGTTGAGACCAAGCAACTACCCCTGGTTCACTTAGTTTCGTCAATATCTCTGCGCTTCCGACTTCAAAGGTCACGCACTGGCACAATTCCTCTGGATCGTATTCTAAACAGTAAAGGAACAACAAATCTGTTTGGTAACAACTCTTTTGATTCTATCAAGATAAAGATATCTCAAGTCATACGCAAAGGATCTTCCGTTTAATCTAATAAACTCCTTTGCCTGGTTGGATCAATCTATCCAATAACTACCAAAGTAGTCAAGTTTAGATTCGTACTCAATCAAAATAAATCTCAAAAAGATATATTGAGAATGTCGATCTCACGCAACTAATCAATCGAATAAATCCGATTCTAGTTGGATCCCAGCCGATCAAGGTTTGTGCACACACAAAGATATGAGAACTAAATAAGAAATCTTCTTCGTCTTCAAATCTTCTTTAATCTTTAATAAACACCTGCACAACACCACTAGAATATCTTGTGATCAATCACACACAGAATGGAGTCTGTTAACAATGGATTATCACAAGATGTCTTTAGATCTACAAACAGTTTTAAAGATCCCGTCGATACTTCGATCTAGTTTAAATGAATCTTATATCAGAAGAGAAGAATCCCAAGAATAAAAAAACTAGGTGCAATCAAAGTTTCAACAACCGTTAGTCAATCAAATCAATCGAAAACTAATAACACTGCAATTATCGAGTTTCCCACCAGCGGTACTCGTAGAGCTTCTTGATCCCACAGAAGTCTTTAAACGAGCGGTCGTAATAGATTTCACCTAATTAGGATACTTTCCTCTATGAAATCTCTTACGACCGCTCGTTTAAAGAATTTTGTGGGATCAAGAAGCTATACGACTACCGTTGGTAGGAAACTAGATAATTGCAGTGTTATTAGTTTTCGATTGATTTGATTGACTAAGGGTTGTTGAAACTTTTATTGCACCTAGTTTGTTTATTCTTGAGAATCTTCTCTTATGATATAAGATTCACTCAAACTATATCGAAGTATCGACGGGATCTTTAGAACTGTTTGTAGATCCAAAGACATCTTGTCATAATCCATTGTTAACAGACTCTTGGGATCAAGAAGCTGTACGACTACCGTTGGTAGGAAACTAGATAATTGCAGTGTTATTAGTTTTCGATTGATTTGATTGGCTAACGGTTGTTGAAACTTTAATTGCACCTAGTTTGTTTATTCTTGAGAATCTTCTCTTATGATATAAGATTCACTCAAACTAGATCGAAGTATCGACGGGATCTTTAGAACTGTTTGTAGATCCAAAGACATCTTGTGATAATCCATTGTTAACAGACTTCGTTCTGTGTGTGATTGATCACAAGAGATTCAAGTGGTGTTGTGCATGTGTTTATTGAAGTTTAAAGAAGATTTGAAGACAAAGAAGATTTCTTATTTGGTTCTCATATCTTTGGGTGTGCACAAACCTTGATCGGATAGGATCCAACTAGAATCGGATTTACTCGATTGATTAGTTGCGTGAGATCGGCATCACTTTATAATTTCTTGTTGGAATCTATATCGACTGATTGCGAATCTAAACTTGACTACATTGGTAGTTATTGGATAGATTGATCTAACCAGGCAAATGTGTTTATTAGATTAAACGGAAGAGCCTTTGTGTATGATTTGAGATATCTTTATCTTGAAAGAATCGAAAGAGTTGTTACCAAACAGATTTTTGGTTCCTTTAATGTTTGGAATACGATCCAAAGGGATTGTTCTAGTGCGTGCAGTTATCGAAGTCGGAAGCGCAGGGATATTGAGGAAACTAAGTGAACTAGGGGTAGTTGCTTGGTTTCAACTATAAGAAGTTGGTTTAGTTTTTTTGTAGCGGCTTAATTCTGAGAGTATTTAATTCTGGACTAGGTCCGAGGTTTTTATACACTTGCAGTTTCCTCGTTAACAAAATCTTGCTATGTCTTTTACTTTTCTATTTCCCCAATTATAATTGTTGTTATTATAATTTAAATTAAATTACACAAACTTTAACTCCATACATACTTGATAGTGATCCCGTAGAGTTTGGTTAAGTCTGAACCTATTATCAAGTATCGTACTTCATTGTAGTATTGTATCGATCTTGTATCCGACAATCACACAAAAATGTGAACCGATTTGTCGTATTGTCTCGACTCAGTCTATAGATAATCACTTTCGGTAGATGACTTATAGGTGGATAAATAAAATATTGTGGTGGTGTATTTGGATACCCTCGTCTTTACAATTTGTATCAGAGCGGGAAAACACGAAAAGATCTAACAATCTGCGTTTGGTGCGATCCAACCTATAAGAATTGAATCCATGTCTGATTCAGTTAACGTACCATCAAGATTTAATGGGACGAATTACCCATTATAGAAATATGAAAATGCGGGGGTCTAACAACCACACCCAACAATTCGTTTTGCAATTTGAGAGGAGTTACTCCAATATACTTTCTAGATAATCAACTAGACAGTCAGACTCAATATAGAGTAAAGTATATCAAAGAGCTTAATATCTCTAACTCTTAATTCAATCCGCAATCAGCAAATAGAAATCTGCGAGCCCGATTGAATATAAGAGGAGTTACTTGAACGGTACCAAAGACCAATGTTCAAGTGTCAATCAATGTAAATCAACAACAAAAGGTTTGATATTCTAATTGATTGATCTTAACGCACAACCTATGATATTTCAATTATATAACAAAATATAATGCGGAAAAGAAATAACACATACACCAGAATTTTGTTAACGAGGAAACCACAAATGCAGAAAAACCCCGGGACCTAGTCCAGATTGAACACCACACTGTATTAAGCCGCTACAGAATCTAGTCTACTACCAATTAACTTCAGACTGGACTGTAGTTGAACCCTTATCAATCTCACACTGATTCAAGGTACAGTTGCGTTCCTTACGTCTCTGATCCCAGCAGGATACTACGCACTTGATTCCCTTAGTTGATCTCACCCACAACCAAGAGTTGCTACGACCCAAAGTCGAAGACTTGATAAACAAATCTGTCTCACACAGAAAGTCTATAGATTGAATAAATCTGTCTCCCAAAGAAATACCCAGGAGTTTTTGTTCTGTCTTTTGATAAATCAAGGTGAACATGAACCAATTGATAAACCAAACTTATATTCCCGAAGAACAACCTAGTATTATCAATCACCTAATAATAATCTTAATCGACTAGAGAAATAAGATATTGTGGAATCACAAACGATGAGATGAATATGTTTGTGATTACTTTTATCTTGCCTATCGGAGAAATTAATCTCGAGTCAATTATTTCAATTGTACTCAACACGATGGAATCGGGAAAGATCATAACACGCAACTATAAAGAAAATAGTTGGGTCTGGTTTCACAATGCCAATGAAGTCTTTGAAGCCGTTAACCTACATGGTCTCGATAGAAACCTAAGGTTAAAGGAAAATCGACTCTAGTTATGCAACTAGTAACACACATGAGGTGTGAGGATTAAGTTTCCCAGTTGCTAGAGTTCTCCTTTATATAGTTTTCAAATCAGGGTTTGCAATCCAAGTTATCTTGGTAAAAAAGCATTCAATATTCACCGTTAGATGAAAAACCTGATTCAACCAAGCTAATATCTTTCAACCGTTAGATCGAACTTAGTTTGTTACACACAAATGAAATGTACCCTCATTTAGGTTTATGTAACCATACCTAAACGTGTACACCATGTTGGTTCACAAATAGTTAACCGAGGTTAGCCATATGATTACTCTCATATCAACCTTATTCATCTTAACCATAACTAGTTCAAATGACTCAAATGAAATTAGTTAAAGAGTTGTTCAATTGCTATATTCTCATAGAATTATACAAGAACACAATTGAAGCAAAATCGGTTTGATTCACTCGAATCAATCATGAACATTATAGCCACGGTTTGCAAAGATTGCATTCCTTATTATATAAATATTTATGTTCATGTTTAAAACCGATTTGAGAATTTTAACATTCAAGTATGCAAACGGGTATGCATACTTGAAATACCCAGACTAAGATTGAGTTACGCCAGTACGCAAACGGGTACGCAAACATCAAATCCCAACAGAAATTCTCGGACATGAACCCATACGCCAGTACGCAATCAGGTATGCATAGTTAGGTTCCCGGATTTCTCAAACCAACAGGTAAGCAGACGGGTGCATACTATGGTTCCCGGGCATGGATTACATATGTGCAAGAGTGCACAACATGACATATCCAATGATGGTTAAGTGTTCTAAACTTTTATTTCAATCATTGAAACTTTCTTAGAGGATGACAATAGCCGTTCTCACAGACTATTAGCATCAAAGCAATTTTTAAGTTATTAAAATAATCATTACGAAACATTCCAAGACAACACCAAATGATTGTATCACACAAACCATGTAAGATGTTACTCGGAAATTTTCGCATGATATAAGATGAACTTGGTCGAATCGAAAGCTTGCCAAAACATATTTCGAGAAATATGTAAGCGAGTTAAACTCAGCTCGAAATTTCAAATATGTATATAGAAAACTATATCGTAATATGACTTATTTCTCAATATAGGAGATATAGTAGAAATAGACTTTCCAAGTGATAGATGAGTTTAAGTCTCCACATACCTTTTGCCGATGAAATTCCACAAGCTCCCCTTAGTAGTTCTTCGTCTTCAAATGATGAACGCCGTGAAAACTAAGCTCAACTACACAATCTACGTCCTAGTCCGAGACATTTATAAATAGACTAGAAATCAAGACTTATAGTTTTGATCACTAACATTGAAAAACATGCTTGAGATAGCAACACATGCGAGTTCGACCGAGCAGTGCTCTAACAATCTCCCCCTTTGTCAATTTTAGTGACAAAACTATCAATACATATGGATTACAAAATAAATAAAAATTTGTAACTTCTCATCCAAATGCTTGATCTCCTTGGCATCTTCAACACGACTCGAAAACTTCGTCACTTCCAAGTACTCCATGATTCTAAACGTGTTCAACTCAGCATCATAGTTTTTGAAGATCCGTAGCGATAACAATGAGAAAACAAATGCTCTCAATCATAGTTATACAGTGTCATAGTATTATTACACAACATCAAAGCTCAATTGTATCACAACTTTGACAACAATACTATGGTGATATGTATCACTCCCCCTTAGTCAATACTTCATCTCAACATGAAAACCACTCCCCCTTACATAATGATCCGTAAACCATATGTATTTGTAGTATGAAACAACTACACATTAATTCTCCCCCTTTTTGTCAATATAAATTGGCAAAGGTACGAAAACTAGTGGGATCCTCATGAAATTTTCATAGAGATACTTCATGACTAAAAGAGAATAGCATACCAACTAATTTAGATGCAATCATAAAGCCGAAGCTAAATGCATTCATCAAGGAGTTTATAAAGATACAAGATAACCCCTATAATATTTCACAGCCGCACTCCCCACAAAGATTTGGCAATTAAGCACAAGTTCAAAAAGAACTCTCCCCCATAAAATGCCATTCCCGAAAGAACAACAAAGGCGACCTTGCTTTTACAGGAAAAGAAGGATTTTGTGATGGACCAGGGAATTTTTGCTCCCAACGGGTCGGGTTGGGACCCGCCAGGAAAGCTCCAACTCTCTGATACGCCACTCGAGAAACTCGACTTCTAAAACTTTTGGATTCTCTGAGCATATGCCCCATACCATAATACTCAGAAAATCCGACAAGCACAAGGGTCACCGAATCTAATTCTAATCTTTATGCTGTGATAATACATTGTGTCTCTCGAATACTAGTCACCATTGGCCAATTGCCAATAGAGAGAAATGGCCAGTTGCCAACAAGGACGGCTGGTTGCCAAAATTAACAGACGGTCGGTTGCCCAAAATTACAGACGGCCTGTTGCCAAAATCAACAGGGCCAATTGCCCAAAATCCACAGACGGCCAGTTGTCAAAATTAACAGGGCCAGTTGCCCAAAATTCACAAACGACCAATTGCGAAAATTAACAGGGCCAGTTGCCCAAAATTCACAGACGACCAGTTGCCAAATTCAACAGGGCCAGTTGCCCAAAATTCACAGACGACCAGTTGCCAAATTCA